>NC_056750.1:202899540-202943030 GCF_019279795.1 Protopterus annectens
GTTAAAGCTACAACTTCTCCCTGGCCATCTAAGGAAACTAAACAGATCATGCTCCTAAGAGACATAAAGTGTAAACAATACCAAAGAAATAAGAAACTTGATACCCTACTAAAATTTAAACAACTCTGCAACTCCATAAAAAAACTAATAACCAGGGACCGCAAAACATATTACTCTAAGCTTCAATCTGAACATACTAACCCTAGAAAATTCTAGAATACTGTCTCCTCCCTCCTTCACCCCAGCAGTAAAGACAACCCATGCCCAAACCCTAATTGCTCTGATCAAAAAACAGCCTCTCTATTTAACACCTTCTTTGTGGAATGTATGGTCAAACTTACTGCCAACCTCCCCAGCTCCCATCCAGTATCCTCCCCCATACCTTCACCTCTGATCTCAAAACACATACCACTTCCTAAAGCCACAATCCTGTGCTCACACACATAATAAAAAAACTGCTCCTCCAACTGAAACCATGCTCTGATGTGCCAGATAATTTACCTGCATTCTTCCTCAAACTATCTGCCAACAGCATAGCCTTCCCTATCTCCATCATAATAAACAGGTCCATCCAAGAATCTTGTGTTCCATCACTTTGGAGACAAGCATTCATCACCCCACTCCATAAAGGCAGTAAAAACACTGATACCACTAATTTCTGTCCTACTGCCATACTTTCCCAAGTCCTGGAAAAATGTATTCACTCACAACTGATGCCTTATCTAACAAAAAACAACCTCCTAACCCCCACACACCATGGATTCCATCCTGGCCACAATGCCATCACTCCACTCCTCTCCTTCCTCGAGTCCATTAACCATGTTCGTGACTCCGGCAAAATCATATCAACCCTGTTCCTCGACATTTCCAAAGTCTTCAAAACTGTCTCATACCCTATAATCCTATCACAACTCTCCTCCCTCAATCCACCATAGCTTGGTTCACCAGCTACCTCTTCAAAAGACAACAAACTGTTAAATGGAAACATTCCACCCACCTCTTCCTTTCTCTACACCTCTACTGGGGTACCCCAAGTTTCTGTCCTAGGCCCCTTACTTTTCAATATATTAATCAACAATTTTCACCACTCCATCTCCAATTCTACACTAATCCAGTATGCAGATGATTCAACAATCATCTGCTTAGCTGACAGCCCTTCTGACCTTTTGCAGATAACCTAGTGAGCTTTCACAAATACTGAAACCTGGATGCAAAACAACCACCTAGCCCTTAACACCAAAAAAAACAAATAACAAATTAATGATGTTTCCCCATCTAAAGACTCCACCATTGATAAAAACTCCTTCAAGATCATATTTTTGTCCCTCACATCAAACTGCTTGATGTCATTATTGACGAACATCTAAGATTCGATATCCACATCCAAACTAACATAAAAAAAACACCAAAAATTCGGACTCCTATAATAGGCATAACCGTTATCTCACCCCTCCACCAGAAAGACACTTGCCTTCACATACCTTCTCTCCTCCCTCATGTATGGCACTCCTCTGTTCTCGAATTTTCAGGTCAGCCTTCAAACTAAATTAGAAGCCTGCTACAATAAAATCTGCAAATTTGCCAGCAACTCTAAGAACTCATCCCATCACTGCATCTCCCTCCACTCACTGCAGCGGCCCGAGCTTTTCAACTATCTGAAACTCCTTAAACTCACCACTGCCCATAAGCTCATGTTTAACCCGTCTTCCTGTCCCTCTCTCTTGCCACCTCCTTAACCCCCTTAGGCTCACTTCGGTCAGAAAATCACAACCTGCTCAAAATCTACAAACATTTACAGCCACCTGGACACACTCAGCTATCCTGCTCCTTAGCTAAACTATGGAACTCTCTTCCTCCCTGCCTTAGAAATACTCATAACCACTCTAACTTTAAATCCCTCCTCCATTCCTACCTATCTTCAAAGTGGGAATGCCCCTGCTCCTTCCCCACATAGGACCCTTCTATATAAAAACCCACCTTCTAACTCTGTGCATCATCTCTGCATTCACATCATTTCCCCTACTACTCCTCCTTAACCTCCAAAATTTGTTAATAGTTTATTTCCAACAATATCTTGTCCTTGATTGAAATTCACTGTTAATGACCCTTAGACTGTACTGTTGCTAGATTTTTACTACTATTATTGTAAAATGTAAAATTTCAATTGTAATTCACTGTTAATGACTCTTAGACTGTACAGTTGCTAGATTTTATTATTATTGTAGAATGTAGTTTTTTTTTACTCTAGAATGTGCATAAAACTGTATGACTTATTTGCTTTGTATGTGTATATGCTAATATGTTTGTCATTGTTACTGGAGCTTTTCTCCCCGGGCCTACATGGAAAATGGGCTCTTTTTATGCCCAGTGGACTTCCCCAGTCATCAAACTGAAAGAAAGAAAGAAAAAAATGTGTCTGTGCATATGAGAGAGAGAGAGAAAGCATATTCCTTGTAAACATGACACTGATTCACTTTTCCACTCAGCCACATAGATATCCAACTTGCATAGCGTTGTCGCCTCCCAGCAAGAGGTTCTCCTGTTCAATTCTTGGCTGGAGTGCCTTCTGTGTTGAGTCTGCATGCCCTCCCTGTAGTCGAGTGGCATTCGAAAGACATGCATGAATGGGCATGACTTTGTTGAAGGTTGGGCATCGGGCTGGCACCTCGGCGCTGTAAAAATCTACTGCCAATCATTAGCTGACCGGAGTTCGGCTGTGGTGACCCCCAACTGGGAAAAGCCGAAAAGAAGAAGAATATAACACTGCTATGTGAAGTACTGTAATGGACAGCCGAAGATGGCAAACAGCATTCTGTGTTGAGAATATAACTATGGACTACTCATATGTGGAAAATATGAATTAGTACCCACAAACGTGTCTGTAAGAAGTATTTCAATGAAAATACTGCCATCTATATTAATCAATTTCCAAAGGAAGTCTAACAAATATGGACTGCATCATAATTTGGGAACTATTTATTAGACTGAACCTTCATAACAGCAAATGTTCATTGGTCAAATGTTCAAAACATTGAGCCACCATTTATACTGGTTGCTGGTATTTGTAGAGATTTCCCCAATATAGAGCTATTTTGGAATTGGTATATATAAGTTGTAGGGGGACTTGCACCCCTACATAAAAGCTGTTAATTGTTCTTTTTCTCTGGTTTTATTAGTGTTGATATTTTTTATTTGAACTTTCGGTTTGTCAGTCTTTCAGCATAGAGCTCATAATATATAGGCTGTTTCTTCAATGAAAAAAACATGTACAACACAGACCAAAAAGTGATACAGCCCAGATACAATGGTATCAGGCAACTACAATGTCCCCCTATGTGCACATGTCAGAAAGCTATAGACTTGTGTGATATATCGTCATCTGTTTTTAGCTCTCCAATGCCATAGATGACTAATGACCTCATTAACTTGCAATGTTTCAGAATCTTGTTCTCTGCAAAGTGTGTAGCTGATCACGGATTTATGGGGCAAAGTGCCAGTATTCAGAAGCCTTCATTGATCTAGTGGTACGTGTCAAAGTCTGCACAAACCAGAGACATTGGTGCAGAGAGATGAAGCCCTGATGATGACACAGATCTGGGTTAATTTATGCAGCCATGACACTTGGAGGAGGTGGCACAGGAAAGAATGATGAGGCCATGCCTGCTCATCTCTAGAGGAGGGGACGGATGTGCCGGAGTGAGGCAGGTGGCCCTTGTGCAGTGGACTAGACACATGAATAGCAGCCGGGCTAAATAATTGGGCAGACCATTAGGTATTGTGATTTTAGAAGGAGGAATGATGACTCGCATAAAGAGAGGCCCATGCCTAATAGTGCACAACCATATTCTGAATGTTGCCAGCACACAGAGACAGAGCATCCTAGCACTGGTTCAGACCATCCTATTTACCATCAGTGGCTGCTGCCAGGGTCACTCTCCTTCTGGACCATGCTGCTAACCCCAGCAGAGAGGGGTTAATCACCTGAATGACACTAAATAACTGTTCTATCAGGTAGAAGAGGGCTTAGGAGAGACTCATGTCCAGAAAAACCAGCCCAACCTGTCAAAGGAAAAAAAACTTCAATTACCAATACACATAAGGTTCAGGTTAAGGCACTTTAATTCTTGCAGCAAGGAGACAAAAACATGCATGCAAAATTACAGAGTTTGTCTGATTAGTAACAGGAAGTGAAGCCATTCTTATACTGTTTTTTTACAAGACATTGCCTTCTAAAGCTGACATAATCAAATACAAGCCTACAATATTGTTTTTCACAGCAGATGTTGTTCAATATTTTCTGCTGACATTACATTACATTTCTAGATTGCTGAGAAACTTTTTTGAAAGATAACATGGCCTCGAAGACCACTAACTTGTTACAATTATTTCTACAGTACTGTGTTACATTTCAAGGTACTCTGCTTATTCAAGCACAAAGCAAACACAGATTATAGTTCATATTCTTCAAGCAGTCTTTGTTCTACTTATCTATCCTTCCTGCAGCTGTGTATGTTCTCATAGCACAGACAGGGCTAATTGTCTAAGTTTAATAACATTATAGAAAGCAGTATTGTTCTATTCATTATTTTCCTAACCCAGCAGAAAATCATCTGCTTCTCAGTAAATTTCCAAAATCATCAACAAGATTTTAGCTGTGCTGACAAAATACAAGGTCAGAAAGCATGGTCAGAAAGCATTCGCAGTTTATATGGATTTATGCAGTATGAAATAGAATAAATGTGTTAACCCGTGTGGGCTTTCTAAAAGCACTAATATACACATTAATACATATTTTTCTAACACAACCTATGTAAATACCATTTCCGTGGATTTCCAAATAAAAAAAAAAAGAAATTTAAAGAAAAAATAGTCTTGCAGAGGAATATGCATATGATGAAAGACTTACCACCAAAATGAGAGCTGAGTGAAGTTGCAGAATGCTGGACTTTGCAGTCATGAATAGAATATCCAAAAGAGTCCAGAACCTCTTCAACAATCAACAAATCCTACAATATCCAATAACACTCACTATTCCCTCAGACCATCCCAGCTCTACTAATACTGTCAGGAAATATCACAGGTTTTTAAAAATTGCATGTGTTGTTACCTTTAGTATAAACAACAAGTGGGCCTCACCGGAAACATAGCTCTCTACAGGAAAATCTTAATACAATACCTCTTAGTGGCACCTGGCATAAAGATTCCGTCTGTCCTTCTACTTACATAAGTTCATGCCCTTGTGGGCCATTTTAAACCTACCCAATTTCCCTTTTTGTGCTTGAAGTAACCTACCCCATATGGTTATAGATTGGTCTTATCCATCCCATGATTGATAATTACCCCTAATAAGAATAACTGGGCTCATATCTTGGATAATTTGCGTTGACACATGCATGGGATAAAGCATTTAGGAGCTGCCCCTGTCCATAACTAGTACAGGGACAGTCCTGGTGTAAATTTTCTGTTTCCCATTCATAGATTCAAGCTGCTGTTGAATATGGACAGGGATGAACTTTGTTTTATGTGGCTGGGAAGTATGTTCCATAATAGAGGCATCTTCTGCAAGATATACCTGTTCTTCCAAGCTATTCCTACGATGAAGCAGAACTAGTTATACAAACCTGACTGAGTATTTATGATGCCACTTGACTTGCTGATGTGTAGTAAATCCATCAGTAATGGAACAGAGGCTTCCTTGTATGGAAGACACAGGTCACCTCTTAGCAGTCAGTAGGATACTGAATATAGGACAGGGCTTTGAGCTGGTCCATGTAGGACATGTTGTTCAAGACTTGTAACTTTTTAGTAAGGTATCTGTTTGGATGTTCCAGTTGTTGCATGTTACAGCCAAGATAACTATAATATTAGTTTAATTTCTCCAAGTCTTTTGGGTTTCCTAATACCATGATGGGAATGGACTATATCCCTAAGTCAAAGTATGATTAAAGTTTGTGAAATTAGTAGTGTTTCAGTCTTTGATATTAGCCAATCTGCTTCTCGCAGCACCTGCAATGTGCCCAGAACTGACTCCTGCAATTCATATGGAGTTACATGTACTGGTAACATATCTAAATACAACTGTATATTCTTTTTATGAGACCCATTGCTCCTACTACTATTGGAAATGTCTGGATATCCTTCTTCCACATTGCCCTCATTTCTGCCTGCAAATCCTGGTATTTTATGACTTTGTTAGTCTCTGCACATAAGACACTGTAATCACTGGATGTAACAATTGCAGTGATCAATGCTACTTTTATCTTCTTTTCATGGACTGCTATATCTAGTTTACTCGCATCTATTTTTTGAGCTGTTGGTAATGCATGATCCCATGTGATATAAACTTCATCACTTTCAATAATACTTTCTGGCTCATGTTTGCAATGCTTCTCAACTACTTCAGTATTACAATGTTTACACAATGCCCAATGCAACAGTCTTGCCACGTTATTATGCCTTTCAGTATACAGTCCTTCCACAATTAGTATATCACAACCAGCAGCAAGATGTGCGACTGTTTCCTGTTCTGTTTTACACAACTTGGATTTGTCTGTTTCTCTGACATGTTCAATGGACTTTGTAAACTAATGTGTATGTAGTCCACTATTCTGGGCTGCCAATATTAACCTTTCATGTTATGCTTTAAATTCACTTCTCCTTAACCATTCCTACATCAGAATCTTGATCAACATGATATTGTTTCAGGAGTTTTCTGTACTAACAACTATATTTATGCATTTTCCACATCTTTTGCCTTCTCGTCTCATCCTTCACCTTATATTCTGTCTTTCATTTTTTGGCACATTCAGTTGCTGCTTGATTTTTGTCTACTTCTGGTTTGATTTCCATTCCTCTTGACACTGATATGTTTCTTCTAAATTAAGCAGGGAAGGCATCTTAGACTTGTTCTCCTCATCTTTTAAAAGTTTCACTATGTTCAGATCTTGTGAGGTTAGTAGATATGCATAGAGTCCTACGATTGCAGATCTAGGGATATAATTAATTTCAAGGAAGCCCATACTTCCTTCAGAAAGAAGAATATATCAGCTTGGTATACACTGTTTTTTTATAAATCATTTGATAAGCATGATGCATTTTTCTTGTATTCCTGTCCAGCTTATCCAATACCTTTTGGGGACAGTCAATCACCCCAAAACTGTAAGTTAGTACAGGAAGAGCAAATTAGTTTATAGTAATTTTAGTCTTCTAAAATATTCCTTACTAAGTTTTATTTGTTTTTGTTCATGTTTTATTGACAATCCTTCATCAATTCCCAAATATTTATGTACTCCCTCCTGCTCAAGTTCCTTTATATCACATTCCTGTTGCAGACTAATATTTTCTTGGTGCTGTAGCTTTCCTGCTTTAAATGTTATTTTTGCACATTTATCAAGACCAAATGACATACTTAGATCATCTGAGAAAGTTTTCACAACTTACAGTTGTGCTTTCAGTTCATCATCTCATGAACTACACCGATTCAAATCATTCACTAAAGAAGACGAAAAGTATTTACACTTTGTTTTCTGGGAGCCACGTTGTAGTTATGACTTGTTATGTTAAGTAGACAGACATATTAATGGGTTAAGGGCAAGACAAAAGAGCAGTGGTGACAGAGTCGCCCTGGAATATTCTCCTTTGGATTTTTACCCCTGGGATAATAATTTGTCCTTTATTATGACTTAGCTGCAAAGTGGTTTGCCACTGTTTCATGGTCACTGTAAGATAACTGATCACTGTTGGGTGTATCTTATACATTTGTAAACACTCTTGTATTCATGAATGTAGGATGCTGTCAAATGCTGTTTTGTAGTCTATGCATGCAATACTTAGATTTTTCACTTTTTACAATTTTCCATTATGACTATTTAACAACAAATGATCCTTTGTTCCATATGACTTTCTTTAGTTACACTTTTGTTCTGCTGTCATGATTGAGTTTTCTTCTGAATTGCAAATTAAGAGAAAACCTCAATGGGTACCATTAAGGGTTCTTGAAACGGGAATGAACTATAGTAACAAAACCTAAGCAATCCTACTCCTTGGGGGGGGGGGCTAAGTCACAAATGCAATTAAAGAAGAATCAGGATGGTAAAGCCCCCTGTACGTATGGGACTAAAATCCAGGCTAGCTTTGTTTTCACAAGCCACAGAAAAATTCCAGTGTTCTAAAATACATATTGCCTTCAGAGTAATAAAATAGTCAAGATGTGAGTGATATTAAAAATATAGTGATTTAGGATTATTCCTTATAATCTAGTAACAATAGCTGCAGTGGCACAGCGGTTGCGTTGATGCCTCACAGCAAGAGGTTCTCCTGTTTGATTCTCGGCTGGAGTGCCTTTTGTGTGGAGTCTGCATGTACTCCTCACGGTCGAGTGGCCTCCGACAGACATGCGCAAATGGGCATGGCTTCACTGAAGGTTGGGCGTCGGGCTGGCAAATCGGCACCATAAAAAAAAATCTACTAGCAATCATTAGCAGACCGCTGTGCCGAACCCTAACCAGGAAAAAGACAAAAAGACAAACAACAACTTATAATCTAGTAACAACAGTGGACAGTAATAAAAAAGACTCAATTCTGTAGTCATAAAAAGGGTTTAATGGCAAATGAGCACTGAATTACAAAGTTGTACACATACATCTAACTAAAGTTACAATTTGTTTAACTTCTACTTTGCTAATCTTCTATTCTCTGCCCCCCCCCCCGTGATCTTATTGTTTGTATTGTGAAATTTTCCATATCTGGGTGCCTTTGTTTGCATTTCTCTTTGAATATCTTTGGAGCTGCTTTTTTGTATTGATTCATTTGCATAAATATTGCGCCATATCAGACCTCTCTCTCTTTCCCATGTTCATAATTCTTTTTTATACCTTTCAAAAATATATAGATTTTGTTCTTTATATTTTTCCACTTCCTCAGTGGCTTCTTTTTTCCAAATGGCCCAAGATTTTTTTGTCTATATAATGTTTTTCATGAATCTTTTGGATTAATGAATACAAATTTGTATTTGAAGCTTTTGACATTTTTTGTGGAAGTATTTTTCTTTCCTCTAATTTCTCTTAATGCTTTTGTATATCTTCTATCCAAAAGTTCTAGATTTGTGTTTTTTGTGGACTACTACTTCCTTCTACAATAAGGGGGGATTCCTCCCCGTGAGCTTGGCCTAACTCCATTATAGGAATGTTTCCATGTCTTGAGGACTCTACACTGTTATTTTTTTCCAGTCCTGGTACTAGTGTAGCTGCCAGGATTGGGCAGTTTTTTTATCCTAGGACTTGTGCACCCAGCTGTTGTTTTTAATTTTTAACCTTCTTGCTACTTCTGTCCATGATGTATGCCATACAAAATGCAGTCTATATATCAGTGTTGTCTTGGTGAGATTTTGTAAAAATAGGGTATAATATTCTCTTTTGCTTGCTGATTTTATCATCTCTCCATTTGGAACATCCTGTATTACTTTAGACATTGTCTAAGAACTGGTGGAGTCACGCTTCTATTCAAGCGATATGCCTTCCTGCAAATTTTTGACTCTTCAAAAGCTAAACATGTTGATGATGAAACACCCAACCATGTGTTAGCAAACCGACCTATAGGGAACCATAATTAGCTTAATATTGCTTCTGTTTATATTCCCCCATCATTCTCAACAGCTACTTTTGAAGACACAATCTTACAAATGTTCTCACATGGTTCTAGCAGGAATACAATTATTCTGGGAAACTTTAACTTGGATCCTAATAACAATGAAGCCAAAGCAGCATATTGCAAACACCATAACAAAGAACATCTTATAAAGCAAGCCAACTATGCCCAATCACAAAACAGGAAAGCATTCTATTCTTGGTCTTATTTTTACCAGCTAGGCCCATCAGTGCATTAACATTAAAATTCTACCAAACTTCCTAAGTGACCACTGTCCAGTGCTGCCCTATTGGTCCTTCATAGCTTTGAAACCCACACCCTAAATAGTGATTGGTCGACCTTTCCCTTCACATAAACTGGCTATGCTTGATTCCCATCTACATTCTGTCAACAAATCTTATCTTTATCGAAATGATGACCCTGAAAGTGCTTTGTTATACTTCATTGATATAATTTTTCTATCCAGCACTCTGTCTTCCATTGTAAATGTAGAAGGCTATGAAGCCAGAAATGCCCTTGACTTACCAGTGAAATCAAAACTCTCATGAAACAAAAGGACAAAGCTTGGTGTACCTGGAAAGAAACCCATCTAATATCTTCCTACATGAAAAGTACCTATACGCAAGAAAACACACAGTAATAGTGTATCACATGCACCATCTCCTACTGCCCACAAAGCACTGGTCATGAATGTCCTTCTCCTTGACCTTGAATATTGTCTTCCTGTTCTCTCTTTACACTCTGCTTATAACACTCATAGACTAGAAGTCACTGACAATAAAACTGCCATATATACCCTACTTTCCTACTTTCTAACACCTGGGAAAACTACTGAAATCTTCTAAATGACCTAATTGGTTACTCATTACTGAAAGGTCTACTTATATTCTTACTATATAAAATTCTAAATGATGACTACTTCCCCCTTCTGAAAAGAAAATTTCCAATTGGGTAACAGTTCTACTCCCTAAGGAATTCACAGGAGGACTTTCTCACTAACAAAATACAGGGACTCCAAACCATGACCTACGTGGACAGGGTGAAAGCCCTATCACTTTACTCTGTATCTTATAGGCTGCAGAGGTGTGACTTAGGCCTGGCCTATAGGGCAATCACCAACCCTGCCCTAATGGAAGTGCTGCACATCCGCAAGTCAAATGGCTCAAGAGTCACTCTCTCTCTAGGGATCTCAACCTAGCTTGTGACATTAACAGAACATGCTGGAGAGACAGATATGACTCCCAGAGACTGCCTCTTCTCTGGACTAGACTTCCTATTCATGTAAAACAGAGCTCCTTACTGACCCTATTCAAACACAACCTAGATAACTGGATGTGAGACCGCAAATTCCCCCCTGGAGTGTCACCCATGTCCCTCATGGACAGGGGTAGCAGGTGTTTATCACATATCCTCTCTGTTCATAAATCCGTTCTGTGAACTACCCAAAAAGATGAAAGAAAAAAAGGGCAGGAAATAATCCACAAAACTGATAAAATCCACAAAGCAGTTCAACTCTCAATGAAGAGTGTGAAAAGGTTTATTAAGAGTAAAAACACAATACATTCATTTTCTAAAATGCCAAAAGTAAATCTTTTAAAATTAATACACACACAAGAATGTTTATACAGGGCATTTGTTTCTTTCCTATTACTCAGATCATATAAGTGCTCATATATTCTTCTTTTAAGTGCCCTTTCTGTCTTTCCAATGTAGAAAGTCAGACAGTTGTCACATTTGGCTAAATAGACAATCCTGCTAGAGGCACAATTCCCATTCCTAAATACTACTTTACTGTGTAGCATGTTATCCAAAACTAAATGTCTTCTTCTTGTGATAAAACTATATTGTTTGCAACTACCACAGGGCACCATACCCTTGTCTGAATTTACAGAATGACCTTCTCCTTCTTCAAAAAGCTGTTTAAATTTTTTTCCAGTTCTGTATACAAAACAGGTTCATGTCCCACCAACCCATGTATTTCTTTACTCACCTTAAAATATTCCAATTCCTTCTTATAATTCCCTTTATCCCACTGGTACACTGGTGGTATTCCAACACCAATTTCTGTCATAATGACCATCTTGAGTCCTGTTCTTTGATCTAACCAAATCTAGGGCTGGTATTTGGTCCCCATCCCTGATATACATACCTCTTTCATATCAAAGTTCACCTTTTTTGGGGGGATAATCCCTATCGAACAACATTTCCTTTAACTTCATTAATTCACCCCAAAGGTCCTCGTGCATAGATGCTATCCTTGCTATACGAATCACCTGTCCTTTTACCAAGCTTTTTTGGTGGACATGGATGATTACTGGAAAAATGCAAATATGCATTACAAAAGTCTCCTTTCTAAATATATTTGACTTGAAGCCACATGTGATGTGAGAAATCAATGTGTCCAAGTAACTAATCCCTACTTTGCTCCAGCAATGTGTAAACTTAAAGTACCTAGAGCAATTGTTCAAATAATCCACAAACTGGGGTATCTGGGGTATATACCTCCATCCCACAAAATAAATACATCATCCAAAAACCTTACATAAAGGTGTAAATGCTTGGCATAAGGACTAGAAAAAACAAACTCCCTTCCCCAGCCTAACATAACAATATTCACAAACACCGGGGCGCAAGATGTGCCCATTGCTATACCAGTAGTTTGTTGGTAATACTACCCTTCAAAATTCACAAAATTGTTTTCAAATGCCAACTCCATAAGCTCAACTACTGTAGAAATCAATGTCTTTGGTATAGAAGACTGCAGTTTTAAAATGGTCCTAAAATATTCCAACCCCTCTTCCTTGGGAATTGTAGAAAATAAGTCAACCACATCTATAGTTAAAAAAATTTATTATTTTTTCCACAAACCTTACTTGAGTTTGCTCAAAAAATCCCAGGAATCCTTGACTAAATATGGGGTGCTGACCACTACATCCTTAACCAAATGATCTATTAACACTGCTATAAGGTGAGTTTTAGTTCCTTTTGCTGACACATTAGGCCTGAAAGGGGGATTCACAACACTTTTGTGGACCTTGGGGATCCCATAATTATTTGGGATAACTGGCTTAGGTTCTTAAAACAAGTAAGTAAAACAAATTAAGTGATTAGACACCTAAAACAAGAATTTACATGCACTTATATGATCTGAGTAATAGGAAAGAAACAAATGCCCTGTATAAAAATTCTTGTTTGTGTATTAATTTTAAAAGATTTACTTTTGGCATTTTAGAAAATGAACGTATTATGTTTATTCTCTTAAGTGTTTTCACACTCTTTGTGGAGTTGAACTACTCAAAAAGAACAAATGGGGTTACTTGGGATTAACATGGCTAGACTTGTAACGATTCTAGAGTTGTTTGCCTAGTAACCTCCTATGAACCTATAAACCTATATCACTTAACTGTTGTCCATTTTAAATGGTCATTGGTTAAAGAGCCTTCTCATGTACAGGTCTTTCTAACTCAAGTTGTTTTTACAGGCAGTTTAAAGCAAAGATGTTGTAATGCATACATCTTGTATTGGGAATCAGAGGTCCAAGAGAGATGCGAGCAGCTATAGTTTGCATATTACTTTAGTCCTTATCAGATACATGATCCACTTATAGAAATGCCTTCTAACATGCATTCAGAGTGTTCTCTGATGCCACTGTATCGTAATGTACTGTATTATGAGCACATTGTGCAACTATCCAATGTGACTACCATAGCTGAAATAAAAATCTCATGTAATTAAGTTAGAAATATAAATGCCATCTTTTAACAGAAGCATGTTCATGTAAGGTATGTCATGCCTTACAAAGACAAGGTGCAGGGTTTGAGTCTCACAAGGGATAATTGACTAAGCTTAAAATGGGTCGCAAGGGCAGTTGGCTTAGTACCAACCAACCTATGAAAAGGCTACTGTACAAAATAAGAGAGGTAAGAAGATTGGAGAAACTTAGCTGTTTTGTTACACTTTTAAAGGTCATTTCATATATACATAATGAATACATAGTATACGAACATTATTATAACTATGTGGTAAGTACTCACAACCCCACTTCACTTTCAAGAATAGCAAGTCCTTGAAGTGCAGATTGTCATAAACAAACACAGGTCCCTTTTCCTGTTTCAGAATGTAACGGCACATTTGCATGTAGATCCTGTAAAATCTGTAAATATATATGGTCTTCAAGTGTTATAATGCACTCAGAACATTGTGTCAACTGGAATTTTCTTTTTATGCTGATTGTCTAAGAATAGTGTCTACCTGGCAAAATGCTGCTCCTGTGACTGTTTCTATATTGGAAAGAGTAACAGAACTTTAAAAGAAAGGGTGATGGAATATTTAAATGGCATTCGTAATTTAAAATTGACTAATGCATTAGCTAAACATGTACAAGAAGCAGGTGATTCATATTGTTTTATGTTTTTGGTTTTACAAACTGTTTATGCGAGTGCAAGGGAGGGTGATTTGACAAACAACACTGAATATGCAGAACTAAGATGGATTATTGACTTTAGAGCTAACATGCTCCCTGGTTTAAACAGTGCTGTTTCTTTAAAACCAGCACTGAAGAAGAAAGCTTACTGCACTAATTATCTAATTGGTGGTATCTGTGATTGGTTTAAGTGCTGTATTTAAGGTTAGTATCTTTTGTTTGTAGTATGGTCTGAAGAAGCAGATGACCGCGAAAGCGCTTACCATTTTTTGTTTTAATAAAGAATTTTATATTCCTCGACCTCTGGATATCTTCTTGTTACATCCCTAAACTCTTTACAAATAGAAAACCAAATAGAAAAACTCACTCATATACATAACACTTACAAATAAGTGTGTGTGTGTGTGTGTGTGTGTGTGTGTGTGTATATATATATATATATATATATATATATATATATATATAACTATAATGTAAGCAAAGCCGACACACACTGCATTAGATTAATTGACATATTCAATGTTACATTTCATATGCATAATACATGTGAACTCTCTTTATTACCTTGCCCCTTTAAATGCTCCAAAAGCATTACGCTGACCCTTTAACTGCACAGAACAGTCACAGTAATACAGTGTAAGACTTTCTGGAATCCCATCCTTAGTTTATTTTATTACATTTGTGTGTGTGTGTGTGTGTGTGTGTGTGTGTGTGTGTGTGTGTGTGTGTGTGTGTGTGTGTGTTAGTTATAGTACATGCCTCCTTAATGGGAAAGACACAACATTAGAGTTATGCATTACTAATATTACACCATAATAAATGTTAGTATTTGCAAATGTCCATATACTTGATGAATAATTTTATTTCACTGTCCACAGACTGATGTGGAACCTACAGTGGTAAAGTGTAGTTAATTTGAAATCTACATATAATTAGTAATACTAGGTGTCAGCAGACTTACTTCACTGGATTTCTTTTACCCCTAGAGTCAGATGCTACATAAACTGTTATACGGCAGTATAGAACATGCTAACAGTGCTCGGACATGAACAGCATGTGATTATAAAGCCTTTTACATGGCCTCGTTGACAGGTACACTGAGAACAGTGTAGATATCCACTTTTGGGGAATGTTAGTATGACCCTGTACCACAGATAATGAAGCCTTATATCAGTCAATAAAGATGCAAGCAGTACAAGAAGGTGCACAGTGTACTTGAGTGTAGCCAGAAATACTCTTTGTACTTTACGGAGTACAATTTTTTATACATTACTTGGTTGTTGTTGTCTTTCGGCTTTTCCCGGTTAGGGCTCGCCACAGCGGAACACCGGTCCGCTAATGATTGGCAGTAGATTTTTATGTGCCAAGTTGCCGGCCCTGACACACAACCTTCAACAAAGGTACACCCATTCATGCATGTCTCCACACAGAAGACGCTCTAGCTGAGAATCGAACAGGACAACGTCTTACTGTGAGGCGACAACGCTACCGCAGCACCACCACTGCAGTATGGCCTAAAAAAGCCAGTTTTTTTTCTAGGTCTACAACTGTCTAAATTAATTCCCCCAATATGAGTATCACGGATTTAAAAAATATCTATTTGAGGTTGTACAGGGAAAGTGATGCAAACATTTTTTAAGTGATGGGGATGTTCCAATATTTTAACTAACAGGTGGGTTAGGGGCTGCAATAAGAGCACAAGATTACAAAATTATATTCTCTGGCTACAACCTTAGTTTGACGTACTTTCTTTGATTTGTTAACCAGATAAATCCACTAGGTACAGGTGCTTCTTTCTGGTGGACCCCACTGTCTGGAAAAGTAGCGTGTTTTACAGTTGGTAAGTAAAGAGAGACAGAATTGAACCCAGAACTATGGGATGCAGCTCATTAATACTTCATATACTTAGTGCTCTAAACTTGTCAGGTTGCAGTATATATCGTAATTAACAGAGATGAATATTGAAGGACGGTCTTTCCTGCACACTGAAGTGCTCTGTTAGCAAGGTCACAAACTGGGAAATGAAGGAGGCAAACTAAAGGCTGTAACATGCAAGAAAATAATTGGCACTGACAAACATTTAGAATTTAGGCTCTGATGGTTATGGACAGCTAAGCCTTTTTTCAGCCATGGGGAAGGCAGAATGCAGGTTGTTGCACAATGTGAAGTAAGTAACATGGGGGAATCGTGAGACCATAACATGGACTGTAAGCATTGCATGATGGGTAAAGTGATTATTTCTCACCAAATGTGAACACAGGGTCATGGTAAGAATTGATACATTTGTGTCAGTTATGGGAATGAGACAGAATCACCTCTAAAAGAAAGAAACATTGAGAGACAACTGGCTCCCAATACCCAATGGTAAATGATCTCACCATACCTCGCAACTTGTTATTACAAGAAATCTGGACAAAGCTCAACAAAACAGGGGTCAAAGGCCCAGAAATAGGGACATATTTTAAATATTGCTCATATAAACTTGGAAAGTAGCTACAGTAACGGGGCTTGTTTTAACATACATTTTTCTGAATGATCTGAAGTCTGAAACTCAAATGTCATTGTTTAGTGACTTCAGTCCTGAGATCATCCCAGTGATTTTCCAGAAAACTGAAATTTTTTTGAGGAACAGGCCAAAAACATGAGCCCAAAATCTGGACATTCTTCAAAAATCTGGACAGCTGAGAGGTATGGATCTCACTGAGTTAAGTCACCTGAGAGAAATCCAAATGTTTTTTTTTTTTTTGGCTGTATACCAACCAATAGCTGTTGATAATTAATGTAAAATCACCAAGGAATTTTCACTTATTCTTACACAAACTATTGCAAATATTTTAAACAGTGATTGGGATGGCATGAAAATGATGAGCTGGGTAATAAAACAGCCAACAGACTGATGTGGGCAGATGAGAGTTACAGCAAACGGAGTACAGTCTGAAAAGAGGATCTCTATTGGAAAATTCTGAGTTTTGTGTGCATCTGCACAGAGAGTGTTCATGCTAATGTGACAGAATACTGTTACGAGTTCATTTCTGATATCTGATGTCATGATATCCTGTATAATCTCAATTGTATTTAAATATACTGCCCATTAGTAAGTTATTTGTTTTTACAAGTGTGTATGGCCTTTTACACTCATATGATAAGGCCTGCCTCTTTACCACATTATCCGTAAATACTCCTGTCTGAATTTGAACATACAGTACTCGAGACAAAAACTCAGTGATGAAGGGCATGGGCCAGGGAGCATGCCAATGAGGGACTGTTGCCAAATTGACATAGGGAAAGGGAGATATCTATGGCTCACCATTGTGGTGACACCTAGTGAGAGTAAGTGATTTGTATCAATACAGTATGAACGTGTAGGGCACATGCTGCCAAGTGGTCAGTAGAGCTTGGCAACCAATGAAGTGGTGTGTGTGTGTGTCTGCAGGGGCACATACATCTTTTTGAGGTCAAGCAGCATTGTAGAGCTCAACTGGGCTGCCAAGTGGAGAGAGAGCTCTTGGGTTAGGCAACTCTGGAGGACCCACTATCTGGCCCCTACATACCATCTGACACTCCATATTTAAGATCATTTCCACTGGAGGGCCAAATGTTTTGACTGGGCTTCTGAGACTGGAATGGAAGGATCATAGGGCTCTCCCCTTGTCCAGAGATGTCTTGCTCTTCCCCTGTGCAACAAATGGGCCAATTAAATACTGATAGTGGAACTGTCACACAGAATGCTGCAGAAAGGAGAAAGAAGAGGAAAGCAGTACCCTTGTTAGCCAAATTTGAAAACTCTGTTGCTCACTCAAACACCCCCAAGATGTGTAATACAATACATTCTACACTAGTATTCACCAATACTCACACACAGGTCTCAGAAACCTATGAATTTTGTGTTGGAATACTTGGGAACACGGAGTCAGTGCTTTGTTTGTCATTGCTCTGCTTATATCCAATGTGTGCTAAACTCAGTTCCCTTTCATGTCTTTCTAAACAACATTACAGAGAACCTGTAAAGGGAAACATGCCTTTCTGTGGGTGGGGCAAAGATTTGGGGGGAATGTTGATGTATAAGGCAAGTTGGAAAGGGATACCACTAGAAGAGTGTCTGAAGTTCAGGAATTTATAGTATTTGCAGGATAACACATATGAGTACAAAATCTGAACTGTTACTCCCGTGTAGGCTACTCTGTTCCACACCTCCAGAGGCCCCTTGTCTCTCCTTCTAGCCTGCTTCCTCCACTTATCCTACCTTCCTGTAAATATTTCTTGACTCTTAAATCTCTCTATTTGCCTAAACCCCCCATCTGCTCTTTATTTGGTCTCTTCTACTCTAAGCTCTCTCTCCACTTGGCAGCCCAGTTGCGCTCTACAATGCTGATTGACCTCAAAAAGATGTATGTGCCCCTGCAGACACACACACACACACACACACACACACACAAACACCACTTCATTGGTTGCTAAGCTCTACTGACCACTTGGCAGCATGTGCCCTACACGTTCATACTGCATTGATTCAAATCACTTACTCTCACTAGGTGTCACCAAAATGGTGAGCCATAGATATCTCCCTTTCCCTATGGCAATTTGGCAACAGTCACTCATTGGCATGCTCCCTGGCCCATGCCCTTCATCACTGAGTTTTTGTCTCGAGTACTGTATGTTCAAATTCAGACAGGAGTATTTATGGATAATGTGTCCCTCCTGCATTTCTATATTTCCTTCTAGCCATCTCCTATATTTCTTTACTGAATTACTGCCTTCCTTCATTCAGATTTTTCTCTGACTATCTCACCTGGCTGGCCTATCCCCCCACCTTTCCTGTTTCCACTTCTGACACACATACTGGCTTACTGATTGTATTTTTTCTTTCTGTATTTTCTGCAAAGGTGTAAACCTGCTCCATTCTCTCCCCTACCCCCATTCCCACCCACCCCCACTTCAATTACAGTTATACTATTCACTCCCTCTCCTTCCTGTCTACTCAGCCACTCACAACACACTTCCTGCCTACAATCACTCCTAGTCTTTCTCCACCCTAAATTGCATATACATCACTTACCACCTGAAACCCACCACTCCCATCACAACTTCAATGTTCAGATATTCTACCATGTATCCTCTCTTCTTTATCACACCACTTCTGATACTCCTATCTACACTAACCTCCTATCATTCCCTCGTACCCAACCCTCACATTCACTCCCCTACTTCAAGCTTCTCTAAAACTCTTCCTTCTACCGGCTCCTTTATCATATTCCCTTCACTCTTCAATCTCTTTATCTATTAACTGTCTACATAAACCACACATTTGTCAAAACTCTTCACTCACATGTAAATCTAAACTCTATAAGTATCTCTTACTATTTTCTCCAAACACATTTTTTTACAAATAACGTACTCTTCTCTGGAGACATTGATCCCAACCCTGGTCCCTTCTCCTCCCCTCCCACCCACATACTCCATAACACTCCCTCTACCTCTCACTCCCCTCAAAATTCCATCCACTCCCTGCCACCTAACCCATGCTCTTCTTTATACAAAAACCTAACTATCTATTCACTAAGTATAGAAGGCCTTACTAACAAAATCACTGCCCTACACACACATGGATAGCCCATACTTCCCCTCACATTCTTTCCTTATCTGAAACCTAGCTCAAACTACACATCACAAACAATGAAATTCTCCCACTCAGCTATAATATCTACCGCTCCTACAGATTTCCTAAAAAGGAGTTGGAGTAGCCATCCTCTACTCAGCCTAAATCTCTCACCTATTATCATCCCTGTCCCTGACTTCTATGTAGCTGAACTACTCATTCTTAACTTCCACCTTAACCCACGTAAGGAATTTGCTATCACTTCCATTTACATCCCCCCTGGAAACAATATCCCCATCATAGAAAATTTTCTGTACTAGTTTTCCCATAATATACATTATGAAACCCTCATCCTCAGAGATGACAACATAGACTGGTCCAAACGTATAACAGACTCTTCACAAATTAGTTTAAACCTCCATGGATTTCATCAACTGATAACATCCCCCACCTGCTTCAACAAAACCTCTTCCTCCAGCTCCACTATTGACTGGATACTCACTAATTTCCCCAACCTCTACCATAACCCAAGTACCTCTCCAGACTCCCTCAGTGATCATCTCTCCACCTCTATTCTAAGGTACTCCAAACACACAAACCACACCTTTACAGACACTGTCACAAACTTACTAACTTCAGTTCCACTCAATTTAACTCTATACTGTCTAATATTGACTGGTCCATCCTTTGGCATCTGCCTCTGGATGATGCAGTGAGTAAATTCAGTAACATTTTTCTGAACACCCACAACTCTCTGGCCCCTCTCCAGGAAAATTAGAATCAAATCAAATTATGTTCCCTGGCTTACCAGAGACACTAGATCCCTTATGCACAAGAGAGATAATGCCTGGAAAGCCTAGGTTAAGAAAGAAGAACTACCCTTACTACAAAATTACTGAAAACTATGGAATCTTGTCAAGAAACAAACCAATAGTGACAAAAAACTACTATAACTCTGCCCAACTCTATGGCAAATCTAACCCACGTAAGTTCTGGTCAACTCTAAATAATATTCTTACTCCTGGACACCCTTCCAAGCCCCTCCCCTTTCCCAAATATTTCTCCACTAGGCACTGCTACGCTCCTCAATAAACACTTCATTTATACAATCCAAAAACTCACCCACTCCAACTCTGTCTGCTTCTACCCCTTCTCACTCCCACCCAATCAATAAAAACCTCTTCTCATTTCAACCTGTTTCCACTTCTTACATCAAAACACTTCTGAAACTGAAACCCTGCTCTCCCTCCACAGATAATCTCCCCTCGATTGAATCTCCCCTCTGCTGAATCTATAGCCCACCCAGTATCCATTCTCATCAACAGGTCAATTCAAGAAGCCAGTGTGCCTCACATCTGGAAATCCTTTTTCACAATATCCCTCCATAAAGGAAGAAACTCAAATGACCCATCTAACTATGTACCCACTGCCATCCTATTCCCTCTTTCTCTAAAATACTCGAAAAATGCATTCATTAACAGCTTATCAGCTATCTCCTCCAGTATAACCTTCTCACTCTCACTCAGCATGGTTTCTGCCCTAACCATAGCACAACTACTGCCCTCCTATCATTTACACATGCTATTGCTGAGGCCCGTGACAACTGCCAACTCATATCCTGTCTCTTCCTTGACCTATCTAAAGCTTTTGATACAGTCTCTCACCCTTTACTGCTAACCAAACTGGCTAATCTCAACCTATCTGCTACCTCCCTAACCTGGTTCTCTAGTTATCTCCTCATAGGCAGCAATCCGTTAAATGGCTCTCCTCCTGCTCCTCCTATATTCAAGTACCATCCAGTGTTCTACAAGGTTCTATTTTGGGTCTCTTCCTATTTAATGTATTTACTAATGAACTTCACACATCCTGCCAACAATCCTCCCTCATCCAATATGCTGATGACTCTACTAGTATCTCCACCTTCAGCAATATCTCTGAACGTCTTACCCTAATGCAGAATACCTTCTTATCTACTGAAAAATGGCTGTCTACTAATTTACTCATTCTAAACCCAAAAAAGACTTAGCTCTTACTCTTTCTCCCCCATTCCCTCTCGCATCACAAATCTACTTTTACTATTGCATCCTGCAATAAGAGTATTATAATACCTGAACCTCAAGCAAAGCTCCCAGGTGTCATCATTGATGATGAACGTAAGTTTAACCTCCATTTACTTCATTGTATCAAAAAAAACTCACCAGAAACTAGGATTACTATATCGCAATAAAAAAAATCCTCAACTCCAATGCCAGACTATCCTTGGCTCAGGCGCTTGCCCTTCCCTCCCTTCTATATGCTGCCCCAATTCTAACTAATATTCAATCCAAAACCATGCTCAAACTTCAACAAGCATACCACAAAATAGCTCGATTCATTATGAACTCTCCTTATAACTCTCACCACTGCCTAGCTCTAAATGCCCTCCAATGGCTTCAACTTCCCCAACAACTCTTGCTATCACCTTTTAAAATATTACACACCATTTTATACAAACCATCTTCCTGTCCTGCTCTATCCTCCCTCATATCCCCCTACTCCCCATTTCAGACCCTAGGTAGCTTTAACCAGCAACTTTTAGATCTTTACCATCCAAAAAGAAATGTAGGGGAACGTCCCTATAAATGCACTGTTGCCCAATCTTGGAACAAACTCCCTATACACATTCACTCCATTACCCACCCACAACACTTTAAAAAAGAACTTCAACATCTTTTCAACACTAAGACTTGCCCCTGCCATGATCCAACCTAAACTCCACTTCTCTAGTGTTTCTTTTTCCACCATTAAGAGATGCTTACAATACTCTCCCCTATTTTTTATACTTGTATCTACTATGTTGTTACCTGGTCAATACATCCTCTCCATAGTGATCACTTGAATGCTGTTTGGTATATAATTGTTCATCTTTCTGGACAAATTCTAGATTATTTATACTGATTGCATTTGTTGTTTACCTTTGAGCTTTCTATGTTCTCGTTTTTTTACTTTAACTTTGTACTGTTCTGAAGTGTTAAACTATCATATTTACTGTAATATTTTTGAGTGTGAATTTTCATTTTATTATAACATTTTTTTTCTTTTTTGTAATTTGGAGCTTTTTCCTTGGGTCTCCACTGAAAATGGGCTACTGGCCCAGATGGACCAACCCAGCTAAATGTCAATAAATAATAAATAAAATAAAATTGGAAAAAAGCAGGGAATGGAAGAGTTGCTAAAACAAAGATGGAAACATAAAAGAGAATACTTTTTTGGATGAACTTAAGAAAATAAATAAACAACAACAAGACAATAGGAAAGTTTGAGACACTAACATTTAGTATGACTCATTGCCAGAAGATAAGACAGCTGATATGATATCTCCATTTACAAACAATCATTGTTACCCTTTTAAAGAACTGTATATTGCTTTGGAGACCCTCTTATTTGCAAAGGAGTGCACAGCATGTATGGTTGCTTTTCAGACAATGGCAGTCATCAGTGGGGGGGATTCAGTTATATGATCAGTAACTGATTTATTGAAATCTATTCTGTTGAGATTGTCAGTACAGTGCTTTAGCACACATTATTTTTGGTTTTGCTACCTTTTTCCACTGTTTGGCAACCCTGGAGTGGATACAGTTAGTTGAAGCTGAAGAGGACACAGCTGCCCACCTGGAGATGAAGAGATGTAGCCACAAAATGCTATACAAATGTTTATTCAAAATGTCATTCAGGCAAATTAATTTTAACCAAACAGTCTTTGAAAAATTGATCATTGATTGAGCAGTCAACGTTTCCACCAGAATACATTTAATGTTACGTAAGTAAAGACTGGAAACACATTAAATATCCTGGCAAGCAATGTTAGTGATTGCTAACCCTCAACGCAGCACACTGGGGAGTGATTAACAGTGAATGCAGAGAAACAAGAACCTAAGGCAAGGATGAGTAGCAAAGTATGCCTTGATCCTATTAAAGGAGGACACTACAGCTATGATAAAGGAGTGAGTGAGTACATTTAACATGTAATTGTTGAAAGTTACCCTGATCATATAGCATTTTCAGGGTACTTTTTTTTCAAGGATGCGCTGTAGGATCAGAAAGGATAGTTTTGACTTGGCTTAATCTCTAGTGGACAATAGGAAGATGCTAATACATTGACTGCTAATGAGGGGCTTGAAGTGTTTTACAGCACAAGACTCTTGTGAGACATCAGGAAGGAAGTTAGTTCTCGGTAAAGGTTGTGTGTAATGAGGAAAGGCAGTGTCTGGATTGCTGCCTTCTCTGTATTTGGTAGTAAAGGATGTAGATGTGGACAAGCCAGGGGTTTCTGATAAAGAACTGAGTCAGAGCAGAGTCAAGTACCATGGCTTGTCTTTTATAGCCCATTATGAGTCAAAATCAATAATGCAAAATGAGAACAAATGTAATTTATTTTAGGCAGTAGTCACCCAACATCACCACCCGACATAAAAACAAAGTTGCTCTTGCCAGTACCAGAAAACCCATCGATGTTACTCAATATGCTTTGTGACTGTTAATGTTTTAGCTGTATGTATTATAAGATCATAAGTTCCCGATTTCAAGTTTGGTGCCTGCTATTCCTTTTCACATAGCAGACTGAAGGGAGGCAGGTAGCAAGCACCCCTCCCCAAATATTAATGTTTGCAGTTGCCTGCTAGTACCACCAACACTGATTTTCATATTTTATCAATGTATTATCTGTAAAATTTACAGACAAGTTCTAAACTTTAACCTTGCTGTTAGTCTCCATTTGCTGAAATGTTAGCCAAACGCATGATTCTGATACAAAAGACATAAAACTACAGCAAATGTATCCTTTCTTATTAAATTCTAGCATGAGTGCTGCAAAATATATATGAGAGGTAGAATTTATATCAAACACCACATACAAAATGTTCTCCCAGTGTGCTTTATATCAGAAGCATCATCAGAAAAAAAAACATTGCTGGCTTTTTATCTAAATGTAAGCCATGGAGAATTAACTTCAAAGTGGGATAAATCTCTAACATAAGCATTCTACAGATTCCTATTCTTGCAGTATATCATGTGCACGCATACATACATTATTAATTTGTGCTGTTTAAGACTTGAAACATATTAGTAGTTTTAGCTCATCATTCAGTTAAAACTATATGAAAACTGATAGGCAAGTTATTGTCCTTCACAGATTCATTTAAATTTCCCCAAATAACAGATAACTGTGAACTCATATAGAATAAATGTCCATCCATTTAAAACCAGCAAGAATACCACTCTGTGAGTACCAGAAATTGCTGTGCTATAACATCCTTTCTTTTTTTTCAAGTGCTGCTGAGTATTCCAAAATTTTAACTTTAAAGTGTCTGGCTGTTCTTAAGTGTAAAATGTTTTACGTGGGTGTAAAGTGACAATGCACACTTCTTACAATAAAACATCACTTGTTTGACCTCATAGCCCATCTTATTTGTAAACTGACCAAAACCAGAACAGATAGTAAACAGCAAGCTTTACAATTTTATGTTTAGATACAAGGACAAAAAGAGATAATTAACCCCAAAAAATAGTTTGCAGAGGTATTTATTTTACTTGGAGACACCTAATTTATAAAGGTCTTACCCAACAAGTAAGATTTAATTTTCAAAGAGTAGAATTTATCTTTAAAAATATTATTAACCATCATGAGCTAAACATTTTATACAGGGTTTATCATTTTCTTCTGCAGTCTCAAGAAATGTGCGTAGTAGATAGAATTCAACAAGCTTGGTAAGTGACAAGTATTCAAACTGACAGGTACTCACATAACACACTGTATCAGCATCAGATGTCACCCCTCTACTCCCCACCCCACCCATCAGTTTAGCAAAGGACAGGAGTCATTGGAGCCGCACTATAAGGTGAATTACAGCAATTGTGTTGTGTAGCTGTGACATTATGAGAAATGTACAGGAGTAATAAACAATTTGTTTAATTCAGAACTACTTAACAAAATCTCTGATTAGCCATTACTGCGTCCATCAAATGCTGAAGTTCATAAATGGCAGGTTGAATAGAAGAGGCTTAGTAAACTACCAACAGGGTAAGTTTGTCTGAAAAACCTGTATTATAGTTGACAGAAAAAATAAGAAACAGTGGAAACAAGAGACAGATCTTTTTGTGAAATTCAAGATTCACAAGATGTGTATCTCTGTCTAACACATGTCCTGCCATGTCCCTTGTTAACAATATTCCGTAGCACTCTGGTGTGACCTCCATTGAAGTTTCAGACAGTCACAGTATACACCTGACATGACTGAATCTGAAACAGGACATTTATAATCTGGGTGTCTGGTCTGGATTATGCACCACATTGGCTCAGCTTGTTCACTCATGCTTTAGTTTGGCTTGATCTGACTGTGATTCACCCCCACTGTGAGAGCCTGATAATACAGACAGTGAAGCTCCTCTTACCAGCTGGGTTACAGTAGAATCCAGACAGATGTTTTTTCTGGTTATTCTATCAGCCAGTGTTTTTACCTAGACCATGAAGTAAATGTAAAGGGGATTCTCTACATAAATCTGCAGGTGCTGACCGTCTCAAATGTCCTCTTTAATGTAGCCATCATGGTATTGTTTGCACAACTGGGATAGAATTTCTTCCTTTCTTGTATCTCTTGTTAGTCCTCCCAAATGTCTGGTTTTCTTTTTTTGCTGAAGATATATATATATATATATATATAAATAAACATTTCAAGCAAATAATTTCTAATTTTAATGTAATATAAGAAAGAGATCAGTGGTTTAATAGCAGTAATTATTTTTAGACTGGCAGTTAGAAATAAGTACAAAACAGTTTGCTGTTTTACTTCCTGCTGTTTGTTTATTTTTTTACTTTTATTCATTTCCTATGTGGGGTAAATTCTCTGCAGAATCTACAGTTTATACTGGAGGCTTTGCTTTCCTCCCATACGAAAGTTACATTAACACCAACTGATAATACTGAAATTGCACCTAGTTTACTGTGTGTGTGTGTGTGTGTGTGTGCACGCATGATCATGTGTTCAGCTGCTTTATGAGTGTGTGTATGTCTGCATATTTGTACGTAGACAGAGAAACAGAGACAGAGTTTGCATGATAAAACTGTTCTTCCATCCAGGATTGTTTCCTAACTTAAGTCTGGTTCTGGCCTCAGCAAGCTCTGGTCCCTCATAAGCCGCAATTGGATAAAGTTGGAATAGAAAAATGGTTGCCTTTTGCTGTGATGTTTCAGTCTTATTACATTATTCATCTCAAATCATCTGTAGCAGAAATAGTATAAAACTGCTGGTACTGTTAGTACATCGAGTCAAAATGTCTTTAAAATGATAATGTGACAAAAACTGACATGCTTAAAGTTAAAAGATCAGTTATTGCCACTGTATTTGCCCCTAGGTCACAGTGTCTGAATATATTAAGGTCAAATGTAGGAACCCAGGATGGAAACCCTAATGTCTGGGGAAACAGGACCTATGATACCCAATTCAGGCATGTCTGTACATTTTTGTTATGACAAAAAAAGACCCATTAGGGAGCTGCAAGTGAAGTTTCTCTGCCTTCCTCTTCAGTACAATGGTGAATATCCTCTCCTATGATATGGGAGATCTGGGTTTAATTCCTGGAGCTATAACTTTCACACTTGGCAATTAGCACTGAAGATTAAAGCTTTGAGCTGTTTTCTATAATCCAGTATATGACTCTCTCCCCCTCTGTTTGCATTTGTGTGACGCTGATCAAGTTATTTAACAGACGGGGTGTGAGACAGAGGTCCCCTCAACTACATACTAGTAGCTACCAATGACCAAGACATGAGTTTTTTGTGCCAGCAGAAGTTTATGCCAGGAAAAACCACTGGACCTGTCGTGCAGAAAATATAATATGTAGATTAACTTTTGGATAAAATCACAGGGAGTGTGTTTTGTGAATGCTGTAATACTGAGCAAAATATGATATATTTGGTTTATTTCCTTTGTCTTTGAACAGATATGTAACATAATTAAAGATCAAGTGCAACTAACCTGTGCAAGGAAAAATTCCTGGACTTTTGATGTTAAGGCAAAATCAGGTCTGTGTGTCTTTGTCTAATTCCATGGGTGAATTTGTGGACCGGTGAAAACACGCAAATAGCACATTTCCTTTGTCTTAGAAGTATCATAATGTCACAAGGTCCCAATAGTGGAACTAACTTTTGCAGCTGAATGGGAGTTTGATACAAGGATCCCCTCCAGCTCACACTAACAGAAAATCGGATGTAGCACTTACAGACAGAAGAAATCGCTTTGCAAACTGTCTACCATCCAGTGCCAACTCTGTGCTTTAGCCAGCTCATTTAATTTTTCTTAGAAATAACTGAAGACTATAAACTGTAATATAACAAGGATTCACTACAACTGCCTTGCAAGCAACCAAGCGAGGGGGGTGGGGAGTAATGCAGAAAGGTACCAGAAGACGAAGCCTGTTACTGTACAGTGAAAGCAATCATAAATGATACTAGTGGGCATAGTCTCACAGCAAGAGGTTCTACAGTTCAATTCTCGTCCGGGGTACCTTCTGTGCAGAGTCTGCATGTCCTCCCTGTGTTCATGTTTGTTTCTGGCATGTTCTCTGGTTTCCTCCCACATTTTAAAGACATGCAGTGGGTGGACTGGACACTAAACTGGCCATAGGTGTGTGTGTGTGTGTGTTATGGAAGAACAGTCACAGTAGGGCTAGCCACCTGGTAGTGTGAACTTTGGCTTTAGATGATTGTCACTGTTGAAGTGGCGCCCTGATTCCGTGTGGAAAAATGGGAAAAGGGATTGTGGATAGATGGGTAACCTGTGCCCATCAAGTGATATGTAAAGTAAAGGAATGTCAAAAAAAGCATCCTGGGAAACCAAACCAGAGTATAAAGTCATGCCAAGAAATGTATTTATTTCACTTACTGAAATATTTTCCTAACACATGGGACTGATATATATAATATCGTTTCTCCTGACTTATTTTGCCACGTTCCTTTGTCAAAGACAATACATTTCTGAAAAAAAACGAGATGCAGGCTGGCAAAACCCTGAGTGCTTTATCTTTTGCAATGTAAGGTGGTAATTTTGCTAGCACTCTCTCCGAGTGTTACCTTTGCTACTTTAAGTGAATATTGTTCTAAACTGCTACTTGTCAAAAATTGTCAATTACTTTCTGAGCATTTGGAATGGTGAGTTCATGCTTTGTAGTCTGCAGATTTCTTTATATTGTATGAGGCTGTGTTAACTCAGTAATGTCTTGAATGGAAATATTTCCATCACTAGCTTCAGAAAAGAATTGAATATATTCTTCCAGACGTGAGAAATGATACAGGACAGCATTGAACCAAATGCTCCAGAGGGGGATATCATGAATCACTCATTGTGTCAGGGCAAGTTAATCTCTCTGCCAAATAAATAAATAATGAAGTCAAGTGAAAAATAAACTATGAAAAAATTAATTTTAAAACCTGATACCTCAAGATGTACAGAACATTCCTGGGTAGTCCCTTTTTAAGAGTACCCTGAATATCCTTCAAATATTATTTATATTTTTGCATTTCAGTTCATGTTATTCTGAGAAAACTTATTTGTGCATATTCAAGGGTGTTCTTTATTTTAATGGTTTGGAAATTTATAAGATTAAGAAGAATCATTGTCTTAAATGGAAAACATTTATTTAACTGTAATGTATAACTAGAAATAGAAGTAAAAGAAGTTAGTGCTTTCAGTATGCAAGAAATGTCAGTAGAGGTAGAATGGGGTGTTGGGGTCTGCTATAGATACTCGCATCCTAGTAGTTCACAGCACACCTGTTCTCTGCTACTTGATCAAAAAAGCAAGTGCTCGTATTCCCAATAGCCCGGTCTTCATTTTCTACACACTCCTCCCAATACCCAGTCCTCAGATATGGTATTCCACTCTGTACCAGTCTGGGTTTAACATTCTGTCTACTAATTCTCACCATTTCTTTCTTTCTTTCTTTCTTTTTGATATTTTAGTAGAAGGATCTGAAAATTGTAGAATCCCCCTTGGGTCATCTGTTTAGTTGACAAAATTTAGTTGACTACACAGAAGGTCGACAGGTGTGTGAGATTACACTGTTGTCTGAATTGGGAAATTTGACCTTTCCCTGACATTGTGCAATCTGTGTTAGTATATATAATTATCAGTCACTGTATTGGGGGGTATGCAAAAAATTATGTTTTATACTATTTTTTTAATCTTTTGTTTTGCATACGTTAAGATTTTTTAATCCGTGTGCATGCATAGTAGTGTGTCAACGTTTGCATGGTCGACATTTTGTGGTCAATATTGTGAACATCAATACTTGGGCCATTTGCTCATTATGAGTAGACCTATATATACAAGGTAGATAGAGACATCTATATCTGTAGCGATATCGATATATGATTCTGTATCATTTTGTCAAGGACAGGTTTAACTGAAGAAAAAAAAATGGTATGTTCAAATGACTGAATGTTGTTTTGAATGAAAAGCCATTTTATCTAAAACATTCTACATAACATATATACCATAAATATCTTTTTTTCAGGGGGGCAATCCACCCTGCCCCCCCAATTAAATGCTCTAACTCCACAGTCGCATGCCGTAGAGAAAAGAAAAAAAAAATCATCACACATAGTGAATCTATGCTAGTGCATAAACTCGATCAACAAATCTGGTGAGCATAGTATGACAGTGAGCATTGCCAGTTCATGCAAAATCTTTTAAATTACATCCCCAATAAATCCCATGATCAAAAATGACACCAAAGATGCTGTATGTAGACTTTTACAGTCTTTGACATAAAGGCTTTTCAGTCAAAAGTCTGTTCAGTTTGACCTGCTGTTTGTTCTTTCAGTCAAACCTACCTTTGATGAAATGATACGCGTACACACATGTGTGTGTGTGGGTGTGTGTGCGTGTAGATATATATATATATATATATATATATATATATATATATATATATATATATATATATATACACACACACACATATATACATATATATCTATATGTATATAAAGACAATTGCATCTTTTTATGAAACGTATTACATATATTGTACATGTTTATAAACAACCATTTTACATTTTTTTCATCAAACATTGTTCACTATATAAACTGCAACTAATTCATAGGAATGAAAATCAAGTCTTTATTACGAATTATTCCTAGGAAGATGAAGACAGAGGTATTCTGAAATAATTTTATATTTACCAGTACTAAAGATGAGACATTCAAATCTGAGTCTCTATCAGTTGTTGAACTTTAGACCAGGGAACTGTTTCATAGTTTCTTGAAGAAGATTTATATTTTCTAATGACAGTCTGTTTCGATATTACTTGCTTCAATAGATGAAGGAAGCTACTTTTCTAGTGTCTTGTGATGTTTTTTCTTTCAATGGCTAAAATAGACCTTAAGAGATAGTAATGATCTTTTTTTTTCATTTTTTGAGACAAATATGACCATTAAAAGGCACCAATGTTTCATTAAAATTCTAAGCATTTCTTGCCAGCACTCTTACTTGGATTCTCTTCTTTCTACTTTAGATGCAATTTTAGGCTACAGTGTAAAAGTACCAAGCCTTTCCATACCATCCTTGTTGAATGCCCATTGAAATCAAATGAAGGGCCAGGATCCAGAATTTTTCTCACCAGTCTATTACTAGACAAAATGGACCACTTGTCATAAATTATTCTTTTAATATTATGGGCATCTTTACTGAAAGTTGTAGAAAAGTGCTCCAGGGCCAACAACACCATAAGCTCCACACCAATAAATGGTGTCAGCCGTGAAGTTATGCCCAACCCAACCGGAACAAAACCAAATGAAGAACAAAAACGTTTGAAAAAGCACCTCAAAGAGACTTGTAAGTTGTAGAAAATGAAGAACAAAAACATTTGAAAAAGCACCTCAAAGAGGTTTGTAAGTTGTAGAAAAGTGCTCATGGGCCAACAACACCATAAGCTCAACACCAATAAACAGTGTCAGCTGTGAAGTTATGCCCAACACAAATGGAACAAAACCAAATAAAGAACAAAAACATTTGGAAAAGCATGTCAAAGAGACTTGTAAGTGGTAGAAAAGTGCTCCAGGGCCAACAACACCATAAGCTCCACACTGTTTGAGTTGGGCATACATGATACAGGGAACACACTCAGTCCAAGGTCTGTCTATCGCTTTCTGTCTCCCTCCAGGTCCCCAATAAGACTCTCCACTGGTACAATTGTAGGTTAGATCTTCATTGGAGTTTCCAAACCAAATTGTCCAGCACCCTCTCTGAAACCAGTGCTTCATGTCCCTGCTCCAAGCAGCTGATCACACACTGACATTTATGATGTGCTGAGTATGAATAACTGCTCGTACGACAAGGATATGAACACGATTTATTCAAGAACAATAACAACTCCTGGTTTAGCGCTTTCGACTGTGTAACAGTCTTCCTCAGAACAATAAAATAATATATGAAAATAATGGAATGTCTCTTTAATTTTTTTGGCGGACTTTTTTATTAATTATATCATTATGTAATTAATGGAAGTGTATAAATATGAAAGGGTTATTGCATTTTATTGTTCTGAGGAAGACTGTTAACACAGTCGAAAGCGCTAAACCAGGAGTTGTTATTGTTCTTGAATAAATCGTGTTCATATCCTTGTCGTACGAGCAGTTATTCATACTCAGCACATCATTTTCGTTCTTGTGTTGTTTGGTGCTTGCACACACTGACATTTGACTTTCCACACACACACACACACACACACATACACACACACACACCTGGGAAAGGTTGGCACAGATTTATCTGGTGTGCCCCCTTCTGCCTAGAGTATAGGGTAGTTATCACTGCCACCAGACACTCCACAATCAGCTACTCTAAGGCCGTTAACAAAGAACGTCAAATTATATTGTGTTTTATTAGTACTAATGCAAATGATAGTAGTTGACCAAGACAGCTAGGCCTTCTGGAGTGGCCCACAGTGTCACCGCCTAGATATAAGCACTCTCAAATCTTAAATACTTTCTAAAAGGGCCAGCCACAATAAAAGGTTTAAATATATTTAATAATAAATAATAAAAAAGCATGAAAATACTAAATATATATTTAGAGTAAACCACAAAGTTCAAATCATGAGAAGTATTAAAAATAACATTGATGGACAGACTCAGACAAATAAAGAAAAACATTATCTAAATTAAGCTTAACTATATGTTCCTGACTAAATCTAGGAGAATTGCTATTCCCTACTTACTTGATAGAGCAAGACAGATGATGTGGTGAATGGTCCTTCTTGTTGTCAGGCCCAAGACAGAATACTCAATGCTCCGAGATTACTCCCTGTAATATCTAAAAAATATTATTTCCAGGGCTGGCAGAATGTCCTCATCTGGTCACCTAACTCTAGGTTCCCATACTATCCCCTTTTGAAGTTGAGAGAGGAATTTAACATAGACATGTAAAAATGCATATCTAGAGCTTTTCTAATGTTTATGGCAGGCCTGAGACCAGGAAACAATCACAGCACTTCCTCTCTTTTTACTGAAGCTAATGAACAAAGGTTTCTTCCAGGCATGCTGTCTCCAGTTCTATTCATCACTGTGGGATGCCATTTTAATGTTTTAACAGCTGATTAACATTTCCATTATTTTCTTAAAGTAAGCTATGCCATACAGTTATAATACATTTGTAACATAAGCATCTGTACAAATCAGTTTGATATTCAAATGCCATATAGTTCTAATACATTTGTAACACAAGCATCTTGTATAAATCAGTTTGATATTCAAAGGACATATCATTCTTTACAGAACTCCAACTGGCTATGCTCACACTAGCCCATATAATCATGGAAGGTACCCACAACTCTAACGACTGAGTCAATTAGAACAGAAATGCCTAATCATCAGATCAGTGACAAAAGACACACAACAAAGGAGAAGTCTAAAGGCACTTTAAAGGATTTTATATATGATTTGGGTATAAAGTTGGTTCTAATAAACAGTATTAAACTGGACAATGCCTATCTTTCCAGATGTATAGAGCTAAAAGTAGTCCCGATGGGACTCAGATTTTTTAAATTACCTATGGGTGTGAATATTACTGAAAATGTTGTCAGATTTTAATAGTTTATTTGACCAATGTGGTTTTAAGTATATGTCTGTGTTGATGAAATTTAATGATGAGAAGCTGGTTTATTTAATTAAGGAGGTGGAAGAATTAAACACTTTGATTAAAAATGACTTACTTTTTCCTCAGTGGGAGAATTTGTATGTTAAACAATTCTCCTATGCTGAATCTAATATTTCAAAAATATATGAACGTAAGATGAAAAAACTATATAGGGACTTGGACCAATACAAAAGAGGCACAGCTTATTTATGGGAAAAAGATCACAGTAAGTACCCTAAGTATGTGAGGGGGGACCAAAAGACAGGAATTGTAAATACATACAAACAATCTAGTTCTGATGGAAATGCTAACTCTGATTTTTTATACGGAGAACACAAGGGGAGGGAGAGAAAGTGGACGAGGGGTTACAGAAGAGATTCTCACTACCATCCATATCCAAGGACCCCACGTTAAATTCTGGTTCAGTTGTTACTGAGACAATAGGGGAGTCCAGTAATAATAATGTAGGCATCCTACAGGATGGTGTCACTTACACCTATAGGAACTTTAATATATACAACTACACTAACTATATTTTAAATACTGGACACTTTGATTTACTATCTAAGGGGATTAAATTTATTCCCACTAAAAGATTCAATCTAGTGGACTGTATTTGTGAAATAAAAAGATATGTGAGAAAGCTCAACCTGGCTATTTTATTTAAAGATAAAAAAACAGTGGGTGACATTTCTCATGCAGAGCCATTCATTCCAGTAGTCAAAAAGAAAAGTACATATATACCCCCCATGCACCCCACCATTTCTATCTTTGATAAAGTAGTGACTAAACAGATTGACAAGTTGGATAGACAAATCGATGGACATCAGATCAGTTCCAATTTAACAAAAGAAGAGAGCAGGGTACTACAGGAATTAAGATGTGCTAGTAACATCAGAATCATGAAACCAGATAAGGGGGGGCGCAGTCATCTATGACAGTTTTTTATACACTTGTAAGATACATGAATTACTACACAATTCTGGAAATTATTCTATGTTGTCCTTGAATGAGATCAACATAGGGTATAGAAAAATAGACACATGTATTGAAGAATACTTACTAGATAACAGGATCAATAATGACATCTATACTTATATCAAGGTTGAACATCCTGTATTAGCTTCTATAGTGGGTATTCCTAAAATTCACAAGAATATAGATGAACCGCCCTTTAGACCCATTATATCAGGGAGTAGGTCTAAGACGTTCAATATAGGTAAGGTTATTGATACCCACTTGAAACACATATACGCCACTATTCCACATATAGCTAAGGACTCATGGGATTTTCTGAAACAGTATCCTATTTACCTATCTAGTTCAGATCTGATATTTGTGACTATTGATGTCATAGACTTATTTTCTTGTATACCCAAAGAAGATGGTCTATCAGCTTTTGCTACGAGTATAAGAAAACATACAGATATCCAATGGGACACCATCTGTCTTCTCACGGATATGATGTCCCTGGTTCTCGTGCATAATTACATTATATTTGAGGGAGAATATTACAAGCAGACCAAAGGCATAGCTATGGGAGCAGCTTGTGCTCCCATATACGCCAACTTGGTCATGCTTGAATGGGAAGAGAGGACTATTTTAGATAGTCACTTTATGATATACATAAAATATTACGTCAGATACCTTGATGATTTATATTTGATTTGGGATGGTGGAGAACAACAGCTAGCATTATTTTTACAATACATTAACAGTAGCAGTAATTTTTTAAAATTTACCTCCTCTAGTAGTCACGAAGGTGTGGCTTATTTAGACACATTTGTGTCAAAAACAGGGGATGAGTTTAAATCCAAAATTTATAGAAAGAACACTTTTGAATAGTTATTTGGAATATTCTAGCTACCATCCGAAGAAACAATTCACGAATATATATAAGGGTCAGCTTATTAGAGCAGTTAGGATGACCTCACGGTATGAGGACATGTTGGATGAGGTGAAATTTATAACGTCCTTATTCAAGGAAAGAGGGTATGACGTTAAAGTCATGGAAAATGTAAGTAATTATGTTGTGAGGAAATGGGGTAATCAGTACAAGCCTTTGTTGGGTGAAAAATATAGGACAGCTACTGTTTCTACTGTGGATATACTGCATGATATGAAGTCTGAAACTTGCAGTTTTGGTAAATCTTGCATTTTGGAATTTGGCATATATTCAGGTAAAGTCAAGAAGATTCTGATGAATAACTGGCATATAATATCTGCTGATCAAGATATAGCACCCACATTAGGTGAATGCCCAAGGTTTGTTTACAAGGTAGGGGCCAACATAAAATCCATTTTAGAGAAGGGTATCTTTATTAAGAAGACAGAATACATGAAAACTGCAAAATGTGGGGCAACCATTCTTTGTTTGTTGGCATTACAATAAACTTTTATTCACTTCTACCTGGTTTCATTGAAGGTGTTGTGGACTGTTATGAGCATTGAATAGAGGTGAATTTCCAAGACACAGAGATGGAATTTTGCACACAGTGCATTTGCTGTTTTTTCTTTTCTAATTGAACTTTTATAGGCTAATTAGATACTTCATTGTAGAATTTGCAAATATTTGTTTACATAGTGCCTTTCAATTCTGGATAGATAATTTGAAGGAAAATGTTAATAACTTATGGGCTGATATATCTGGAGAGGGAGTTACGGGGGGGGGGTCCATAGGTTAATAGATGTGTGTGTACGAGGCTAATGACCACTAGGGCTTTTTAAGCCTAGACATGCATCCCAAATCTGACAGGTTCTGGTACCATTGATAAGTCTAAGCAGGGGCTTGAGAGTTTAAACATTTACTAGCAGGGGCCTGAGAGATGAACCATTTACAGTCTGTCTTTGTCTGTCAGAGACATAGGTGTCAAACCAGGATGAATTTCCTGTTCCCCATCCAATTGTCTAAGTTAAACTTGAATTGGGTTAGGGAAGAACTCTGCTTCACATGGATGGGGAGTCTGTTCCAATGAAGGGGTAGTCTCTGAGATACATACATGTCTCTGCAGCAAGTCCTATTTATATCACAGGTAAGGTTTAAGTTTTTATAATGGGTAATTCTGGTGCATTGTGTTTTGCGGGTATGCAGGAAGTTCATCAGGGTGAAGAGAGAGTTCCTTGTTTGTCAAGCATAGATCCCTCCTCAACAGCATATAGGAGACAGAATGCAAGGATAGGGCTTTGAGGCAGTCTACATAGAACATGTTACTTAAGCCCTGTATTCTTTTATTGAGGAACTTCTGTGGATGTTACAATTGTTGGATGTGCCTGGTTAGGTACATACCAAAGGAGGCACTGTATTCAACAACAGTTCTGATAAATGCTGTATACAGTGGAACAATGACCTCCTTGTACCTAGATGCCATACCTTTGTTTATAAGTTGCACAACTTAGAATGATTTCCTCACTATTGTAAACATGTGGTGGTTAAAGGCTAGATTACTGTCTATGTGTGTCCCAAAGTCCATGCCTACTTTGACTGTTAGGAGTGTGTTGTCAATATGACAGTTATCAGCGGTGGATAACATGCCAAAGGATACTATTATGTATTTCTTGGCATATAGTTTTAATCCATGGCTATAACACAAGTTATTTGTCTGTATCAGCCCTTCCTGGAGAACATTAGTGTCAGTGGGAGATTCTATGACAACTCCTAATTTGCAATCATCTACAAATTTGGTAAACTAGAGCCCGTGGACATTGGCTTTGACTTCAGAAAAGTAAATGTCAAAAAGGAGCAGTCCCAGGACTGATCCCTGAGGGACTCCACTTGTGACTGGCCTCTTTTTAGAGGTAGACTCCTCAAGTCTATGTTTCTGGGTACTGTGTGTGACAGCTAGCTATCCACCAAGGGTTTATATTTTAGGTCTTAAGTTTGTCAACAATGCCCAAGAGTTGTGCATGGTGTCACTACATTTCCAAATACCAGGTCAAAAATATTTTGCCCTCTAGTTGGGTAAGTAACACTCTGGCCCACTGAATTTTTATTTATTAGGTCTAAAAAATCCAGAGCATATTCTATGTTGGCTGTGAAAGAACCATGGGTAGTTAAAGTCTCAGGTTTTACTGACTATACATATATGGATGACTTCTAAATGCATGAGTTACACAAGGTCCAGCAGTGTGCTGTTAGATGTCTGGCATTAAGAAGCATGACTGTAATTTGATCCTGTTTTGATGTTGATATGTTTTCTATACAAGAATGCTCATTAACTGAACTTTGCCTAAAAAGGCATTATGGGGCCAGCAAAGGCTTTAGCCAGCATTCAGAAGCCTCTGAAAAAAAGGAGCAGATCATCTTTTGCAAAGTAAGCAGAACTGTCAAGCATATCATTCCTTGCTGACACATAACTGGAATCGCCTAAAATGACAACATTTTTTTAATCAATTATCAAAGCCAATCATCTTTTTTTTTTGTAATTAGGCATCATTCATGGGGAAGGGAAGATTAATACTATCAGAGTCTTGTCTGCATTGATGATATGCACAGACAACTCCACTATACCTCTCTGTATCTCCCTCATATATATATTTTTTTTTTTGCCCCAAGTCATTCATACCATTTTGTAGTTATATTTGTCTGGTGCAAGGGTTCTAAGGGCCTTTGAGACATCTGAGATCCTGGCATCTGAAAGACAACTCACTGTCACCCTGTCTTTATCCAGCCTAGTGACTGGGGGATCTCACTATGGAGTCACTGATCAGTACAATATCTTTCTTTGTGGAGTGGTCGTGTATACTGAAAATGAGACTAACGGCTCATGAGGACTCTGTGTTAAAGGGGAGATATTATGTACTATGAGGTATGTTCTTGATTTTTGCAGAGACTTAATCCATAAAAGTGTAGGAGGCTTAGGTAAGAATTTCATTACATCATCATGTGATATTACATTGTGCATCAGGGTTGCGTGCATAGCGTGTGGTGGTTTGTACAATGCTCTCAGTCTGTTGTTTTTGTGAGTGAGGCCTCCATGTCTCTAAAATAGTTGCACCTTTAACGAACACAGATATTAGCGTTTAGTTGGAGTTCATTATCTATGAGAACAAGCAGGTTGCTCTACTGCTTTAGCAAATATAATGTAACACTTAGACTGACCTTCCATATTGTCCAGTGGGAAATAACACCTGACTGATTTACTGAGACTTTCTGAGTTTAAGAAACTGAGAAAGATTTACTGTCTGTTGAGATAGGTTTCGGTTAACAGGGAGATGGTGCATAAGTAAGTGCATGACTTGGGTATAAATGCAACTGTGATTGTACAGCTCGGGAGCCTTACTTAACTGTACTGTGGGGCTATATGTAGCAGCTATGGGCAAAGTTGCACAATGTAGCTCCACTGTTGGATGCTGTGAGCTACTTTATCAGTGCAACTTAAGGTCTGTACCTCTGCTTCTTATCCAGCTATATCCAGGTTGCTGCAATTGTATGTGGCAGGAGTCTAATTACTAATTAGATTTGGGTGAGTTGTGTCATATTAGGTACAGTTACAATCTGAAAGTGCCTGCATCTATGGGCTGCACGTTGCAGACCTGCTGAAATAAGTGCAGCTTTGCATAATATAAATTAAACAGGGAAAATGAAAGAGCCAATAAAAAAACAGCTAAAGCTCCAACCAATAGTGTTTATCTTCCCAACACTGCAGCAATTGCCACCACTCTCACTGGATATTCCCAGGTTAAGAGGTATTTATTTATTTTCTATTTGTTGGCCAGATACTTGGGCTTGTCTACTGACACTTTAGAGCCATGACCCAGGCTCACAAAATACACACAAAACATGTATTCAGATGGTCTACAGTTGTGAGAATAATAGAATAAGAGGAATTAGGAAAACAGTGGAGAGAAGATTTAACAATAAGCAGGGAGAAGATTTAACAATAATCAATCCACTGTGGGCAACAAAGACAACCCAGGTTATGTAGCACATTTACATCATCGTTATGGTAGTTTAACAATCCAATTTGCAAACACTTTTAATAACAAGGGTTATGTACAATTGTGGTAGTAATGTACGTTATTATTGCAGTACAACTGACACTGATGCTTTTTAATCCAATTATAACTAACCATTGCCACTGAAACATTTGTAGTTGAGATTCATTGTTAAGATGCTCGTGCAGGGATTGTTTGAATTCCTTAATTGTCAAAAGTATTGTAATCTCATTTTGAATTTGATTCCACATGGTCCAAGTTGTGATGATGCCTTTTTAACTATTTTATTTTTAAAGGGGGTATGGCTAGTTTAATAGTTTGTCTTAGCTACTTCTTAAAGAGTATGCTCATGCCTTAATTTGCAGTTTTGATCTTTAACCCATGTTAAGACTTCAAATAGTAAGCAGCTTAACAAAAAAGATGCCCCAGTCATTAACAGGAAGCCACTGTGGTGCTTTAATAAGGTTGCAGTCATGTGTGAAGGGTTATTTATCCCATAAGGTAAATTGGAGCTCTTGTTTTCAGCAGTCTGTATTTTATGTGTATTGTAGGCAGAGTGTAGTGACAGTAAGGGCAGGCAATATTCAAGTTGGGTAGAAGAACATCTGTGGCAATAACTCTCCTGACTGCTGGAAAAAGTTTATGAGAGATTTTGTGACAGAGTTTAAGCTGCGTAAATACATTGCGATAGTGAAAGACTGAACATCAAGCCAAAGTATTTGTACTCCGTGATGTTTGGAATAATATTGCTTTCTGTGCCACTCTGTATAACGTTAGTTAGCTTAGCTACTTTTTGGGGTGAAATTAATGACATTGCATTTGTTTTTGTTGGGGTTAGCCTTACTTTTTTGTTAAACAACCATTGACAAAGAAATGCATGTGATTTATTAGCTTGTAGGATGAATATATCTGTATTTAAAGTAACATTTAGCCCTGGAAGCTCTTCAGTGATATCATTAATAAAAGGTGAAAAAAGAAGGGGGGGGGGGCCTATCACAGATTCTTGTGAAATCCCTGTATTGAGAGTGCCTACAGCAGAGTATTGAATGAATGCATAAATCTGAGTGACAGAAACAGCTAGGAACAGCTATTCAAATGAAGCCAGTGTTGGAGCAAACCAGAAGAGAAGCATTAAAAGGGTCTAACCAGGATTAAAGTCAAGTGAGATCTTAGGAGAATGTCAGGTGTTCGCAAACGCTCAAGGAAATAACTGTCATTTTAAGAAGCTTGACAGCCAGGTAAGAATCTCTTAGGGCACAGGAAATTGTAAGAAAATATAGGTATTGTTGCATAATCAATATATAGGGCTCCCTATTGAAATGTTAGCACTTAAAATGTGAGTGCTCACAAGCCGAAAAAAGAGATGAAAAAAACACAGGAGAAGAGCAAATGTTAAAAATCGCTTTTCTCCTTAAAACTTCTTATTGCAGGGGGCCAAATCACCCCAGCTCCTCCAAACTTATATATAGTAACTGCAAGATCACCATACCTCTCAGAAAAGGGAATATTCTGAGAAATGGCATTTCAGGCTTAGTATATGTAAGTCCAATATTTTGGCCATTCAGTCTCCATATTTCGGTACTCACTATAGTGAGTCCCGACATTTCAGCTGGTTACCATATATGGAGCCTGAGGCTAGTTTGCAAAGCAAACTGAACATCATTTTGCAGGGATTTTATATGTGGTTGCTTAAGGCTGCCCATGATCCACCCACAGGTCGACTCCCAGGGACTGCCATCCACAACTTCTGCTGGATGGACTTTACTCAGAAGGTGAAAGGTTATTGTAGATCCTGCCATGCATACCAAGAAATGTGGAATACAGGAAAAAGGACAAATAGTTCCCTGACTTTCTTATTCATCATGTGAGAGCCATTTCTGTTAGTACTGTATGCTGCAGGACCAATAACGAATTTGATATCTTTAAGGTAAAAGTTTGTCTCGACTGTGATGGACTATACCCAGAGATATGTAGTGGTGATTAAAATGTTTTCGGAGTGATCGACAGAGTGGTGGATGCCTTGCTATGGTTTGTCTCAAGGACTGGAATTTCAAAGGAGGTTAGGTCTCACCAAGATGGCTTCTTCATGTTATATTTGATGAGTAGGAAGAAGTGAAAGTGATACGGAGATGCACCACCCTGTATCACCTCAAGACAACAGGTTTGTTGAGAAGTTTAATGTTTCCCTAAAACAGTGCTTCACATATTTGCGCAGTAGCATGGGAGAGATTCATACTAAAAGATGTCCCAAGGGTCCACAGTCTCGACCCTCCCAAACTTTTATATCGACACAGAGCATGCGAGTCCTTGATTTGGTCCTAGAAGAAAGACGCTGAAGGTAAGCGTGCCATCCAGAGTACTTCCACAAAGGATTATATCTCAAGGTTTTAAGGGAAACGTTAATGGAAATAAAGGAAAGGGCCTGAATAATAGGACAGCTGTCTAACCAATACAGAAAGCAGTGTATGGTACCAGATGCAGAGCTTTCTCTTCTTCATTATGTTAGCTGTTCATAGTCCTACTCTGAGCCAGAAACCATAAACTGCAAACCAAGTGAAAGTAAGAAAGCAGTAACTGCGATGAATTGTCCTTTAGTCGGCAGCTTTTTTGCTGACTTACTTTTTGTGAACAAAAAATGGTAGATAATATGTGTGAGATCACTATAATACAAGGGTTGTGGAATATGCCCTTTCCCCAGGATTCTGCTATCTCTGATTTGACATCTCGAAGTGGGGGAGATGTGTAGAGTGCAAGGGGACTTGCCCTCCTTGAAAAAACATTGCTTTTCATGTGCATACTTCCAGATTGTGTCTAGGAGCATGTGCTATGTATGGTTGATGTTTTTTTCCCACAATGTTTTTTGGTTGACTTATTTCATGTTGACCTTTTGTAGACGCAATGTTTTTATGTAAATCATCTATATATATATATATATATATATATATATATGAGCACACAGGCACACACACACACATATGTATATGTATATGTATATATATATATATATATATATATATATATATATATATATATATATATATATATATATATATACACACACACACACACACACACACACACACACACACACACACACACACACACACACACATATATATGGGTTCACTACATTTGACCGAAAGTTCATCTGACCGAAGCCCATTTGACTGAGACCATATTACTGAAAGTTCATTTCACCGAAAAACAGCACTGGCAGGTATATGCCCAATTCCCCACTGTAGTGCGAAGGGTCTCAATGGCATGGTTAAAAAGTTGTTTTAGTTTAAATGGAATTTGTTATGTATAATGTAAGAGTTGGTAAAATGCTTTTCTGCTATGTCCTTATTTTTGATGAAACATTCCATCAGTGTAATTTCATCCATGGGACATTGATGGGAGTGTTTTTTTTTTTTTTTATTTGTTATACTATGCTATAAATATATATATATATATATATATATATATATATATATATATATATATATATATATATACAAATATGGGTTTACTTCAGATGATCAAAACTGCAAAAAGTCGAACATCATATGGCCGAGCCCCCCGCCCCCCCCCCCCCACCGCTAATTAAGTATGCCAGTTCTGAGATTGCACTACAGGAAGGAAAATGGTAAATTTCTCGTTCTTTGCTGTACGGCGATCTCCATTCAGAATTTCTCGTTCTTTGCTGTACGGCGATCTCCATTCAGAATTTCTCGTTCTTTG
>NC_056750.1:202962504-202982504 GCF_019279795.1 Protopterus annectens
AAATCTGTCCTCATTTATGAGTCTTTGTCCCCTGTTATTTTAGGCTTTGTCTTGATTTATTGCACTAAGAAGTTGAGAGATATGAGTGGAATGAACGGGCTGTGTTCACTTGCCTCTCCTGGGAGAGGGGAGTGAGTGTCCAGGAACATGCTCTCAGTATGAATTCCTTAGCAGTGACCTGACATTTGCAGGCTTGCAATATTTGGAGTGGTAAGTGGCAGTCCAATTCTACAGCCGTTGCATATTAACCCCATGGAACACTAACTGGCACATGTGGGTAGTAAGGGCTTAACAGAAAATCCCTGACCAATATAACAGCAGTATTACTAATGCTTAACAGATGTCACATAGTGAACAAATGGCCCATAGGCACTTACTCCAAGGGAAAAGTGGGCGGTAGGGTAGCTGAGGTGGGTTTGATGGTCAGGTGTGGGGCTGGCATCTAAAATAATAATAATAATGTTAATCTTTAATCCATTGAAGAAAGTTAAATGCTACCTTTGAATGGATATTCATTAGGATACTTTGCTTATCACATCCTAAGGTCAAAAGCTGAATTGTAGCTATAAAATTGAAGATTGTTATTTAGCTCCTGTGGCTCTGTGTTATGATTCTGAACATTGTTAATTTGGATTCCACTCAATTTCTATAAAATAAATAAATTTGAAGTGGAATCCTCCATTCATTTGGATGGCAAAACTGCAATAATTTCCAATCAGCCGGCTTCACCTCTTACATAGCATAATCAGTTCCTAAGTCTCTTCTCCTGTAGGAAAGGGGAATTTCTCTTTGCTGTTTATTTTATTTTTTTTACTGTGCTCTGGCTCTAAGGCCTTTCAGGAGCACAGATTCTGAAAAAAAGTTATAAATCTCATTTCCCACCTACAGTCTAAGTTTCTTTTACACAGATCAATATTAGCTGTAGAGCATACAGAAGTAGGTAAGTGATTCCACAAAATAGTCAAAGATTCTGTGACAAAAGTTTTTCCTTATTTTGGTTCTGTTAACACCAACCTAAAAATTTAGGCACTTCTAAGACTATCTCGCAACTCTTAAGTTTAACTTAATTCTAAGTTCTTTACTTCTAAAAGCTTTATAAGCTGGAATCATTTTACCACCACACTGTCTGTAATGTAATGAAAATAAATTTAAAGTTCTAAGTCTATCAAATAGTTTCATATTAAATAGTCTTTGGATTTTCTTTGATCTGTAGAAACCTCATTTGAAATTACTGATTTTCATATTCAGTGATGGTCACAAAACAAGATATCACACTATCTGAATACTATTAGATTACAGTAAAGCCACAGACTCAAAAGGATACTAGTTCCATGTCCAAATTAAAGGTAGAGGAATGTTACCTGCATGACTGAAGGAGAGAGAGCAAAGACCTTACAGTAATAAACTCCTGTCAGTGTGCTTGAAGGGAAAGTACTCTGTAAACTTTGTTTTTTTAGATCTAATCTGGAAGTAGATACGGTGAATTATTCGAAGAATGTAGGTCTGTAAGATACAACAGATGCCTATCATGATGTCATGCACTGTATAAATGTAAGCCTTTTTCTAGGTTATATATATCAGGTAAGTAACAGACTCCCTACCTGTACACAAATCTTTTCTTAATTGTATTATCTTAAACTTTATGCTAAGCAGTTAGCTGACCTCTAGATTGCTTTTAAGTCCCGGCCTAATTACAAAGTATATTACAAAATTTAAGAGACACAAGTACAACAAATATTTTATTGTAGAATGCATATGCTAAACAGAATGATAAACATTTCTGAGAGTGTTTATATGGAATGAAAATAAAATAGGACTAAAATAGATGAGAAAGACCTATATAGGAAGGTAAACAAAATCAGTGTTTGATGATAACACAAAAACACTGAAGTACCAAGCTAAGATTACAGCATGGAAGAGTAATATCAAATGACAAAAAAGGCAAAATAAGTGATAGCGCAAGTAACTACGTTGTCCAAGGGGTGACCCCTGGATTCATTATAGCCTAAAATACCAAACAAAACAGTAGTAATTATCTATTTTTTTTCTAATTTTCTTCATCTGTTTTAAACAAGAAAGGTGAGTGCCATATGTTGTATAGTTTGTAAAGGGTGTTTTGGTACCGGTAGTTACCATGGAACTTACAGTCCCAAAAACTCCATGTTTGGCGCAAAAAACAGGGAAGTGAGACAGAGATGGGGACAGGAGGAGTTTGTGACAGCGACACAACCCAATAGTGTAGAGTGACACACGGTGGTTAATCTCATCAGTGCAGTTTAACAATTCATTTAGTAATTTAATAAATAAATTAAATAACAATAGTATATGAATATTTATTTGAGGTATTTATAAATATTAAATATTATTATAATATATTATTGTGTTATATATTTATAATAGTTATATTTATATAAATATTTATTTATTGATTTCTTTCTTTAAATTGCCGTTTTGCTTTTTACACTCTGCCCTTTCACTCACTGCCTAATATCAACTGATAAATCAAATAGTTAAGGAGGCCAGCCCCCACAAAATGTCATGATGTTGTAAGTAGCTATGGATGCTAAAGGGAGGTATACAAAAAGTCCTCACTAGTATAATCTGAAGCTCATTCCATGATATTATGTGCAGTTGCCCACCACCTCAAACTCTGAAGCCCAAAGCACTTGGTGAAAAGCCTATTCAATTCCTCTACACCACAGGTAACAGTGACCTTCTTCTCAGCTCTTCAAATGTAAGTGTTTTCTTTTCACAACTAGAGCTAAGCCACATGATAATTCATCACTGCTGAATATAAAATTACCCATGAGCAGCTTGGTAAAAGTCGTTTCTAATTAGTTACTCTGTCATATGCAAAATTCTATATCAAGTGCAATGCACTTAATGAGAGGTTTTGTTGGAAGTCTCTAATTTTCTTTCACAGCAAAAAGATCTCAGTAGGTGAAATAGCAAGCCTCTAAATAGTATATGTGTGTGTGTGTGTGAACAAGTACGTGTATATGTGCTTCCAGTGATGGTGGACTGGCATCCCACCCAGGATGTTTTTCTTCCATATGCTACTTGAGTGCCCAGATGCCTGGTAAGTGCCCGCTGTCCAATGATCTTGCATAAATTGAAGCAGGTAGGTATCAGAAAATAAAAAACATAACTTTCTAACTAAACCAGAAAAAACTGTCCGTTGCGAAACAAGTTTACTACATGTGCTCAAGTCTTAAGCGCTCAAAAAACATGGTCACATAGTCTGAATGCCATGTAGCTCATGTGGGCTGCTGCTTGTGGTCAGACTTGAATATAACTTCAGTTAAGCAGTCGTGGGCAGAGAGTGCGGGATTAGGATTAGGGATCAGGAAAGGGATTATTATTATGGAGCAAGAGAGAGGATTTTTTTTTAGTATTAGGGAGTGGGACTGGGATTTTAATGTTGGGTAGCAGGAGGGGGATTTTAGGTTTAGGGAGCAGGAAGAGAATTTTAAGGTTAGGGACCAGAAAGGGAGTTTTAGGTTTAGGAAGTAGAAAGGAGGTGTTAGGGTTTGGGAGCAATTAAGGAATTTAGGTTTAGGGAGGGGTTGGACTTTTAGGTTTAGAGAACAAATCCTGACTTTAGGGTTAGGGAGGGGAAATGAAGTTATAAGAAAGTGAGGACTCAGGTGGGGGACCGGGTGGGATTTTAGGGCTGCAGTTATGGCTCTGGTAGAGCTATACATAAGGTTAGGAATAGGGTTGGGAGATGAGATGGCTATGTATAAATGGGAGATTGGGCTGCTGGGAATTTTAGCACTTGTGTTTTTGAACAAGTGGCAGCGAATAGGTGTATTACAAGCTACTAACAAGAGAGCACCTGCAGCAGACCCTTGCAAATCTTCTTCCCAATTTACTACATGAAGGCATGTTTCTTAGCACTTCCCCTACTTTCCTGTAGTCAAAACTAGAAACATGTTATCATAAGGCTCAAACATTTACAAATAGAATGCCAAGTCTGTCTCTTTATTGCCTGTCCCTGTCAGCTCTGAATTGGTCACATTTCTATTTTCTGTGTCAGTTTGATTCACTGTGCTCTCTGAATACAATAGTATACTTATGAGTTCTAAAAACAAACTGCCATCATGGGCACAAAACCTACTCCCTCTGCACGCGTCAGATTTGGAACTGTAAACTGCAACTCTTTACCAATGTTAACAAAAATTCATACGGCATTACCTTTTAATCAAAAATGCTTCTGCACCACTACCTAAGATTTCAACTTATATTCCCCTTACTTTTCCTCTAACAATTAAATGAATTGCCTTACATTTAAATTACAGTGTACATCTAGTCTAATAATATGCTAGTTATATACTACATATCACTTTAAACGTCAGTTCTTTCCCCCACCGCCCAACTCTCCTCTTTTCTGCCCCATAAACTTGACCATTTCTTTATCAAATGACATTACAGTTAGTTCCCTTTATTAGGCAGACGTATGGTATGCCAAAGTAGCCTATCATATCAGCTATGTGGCAAGCAGTGTAATTTAGATTCCTAAACTATTTCTTTCATGAATTACTTATCCTGTGCATCTCGCATCTCCTTCAGTCTAATAACTACCTTTCTCTTCCTTTAGTACTCACTACCTTACCTCCCAAAGGAATCTTCTTAGAATATGTTACTCAGTCAAGGTCACCATCACCATATCTATACAGTGAGCTTTTCATGTCTCCATTGTCAGTTCCAGTATCCATATCATCGGTAGCATCTAAGCATGAAAAAGCCAATTATGTCATGCCTGGCCACCTGAAACAATATGTAGGCATTTCTCTTGTTTCTGCAAGATGTGTCAGCTCAGAGTTGGTTTAAATATAATATTAGGGTGCTGGGTGGTGCCCCCAAATATTGAGAGGTAGAAAAAAATGTGTCTTATTTCCGAGTATGATCAGTGTTGTTGCTTCAAATAAGTTGTGCATCAAAATTAACTCAACACACTTTGTCATTCGATGGCACAATAACTGTCACTTCACTCGTCTAGCCTTATGTGCCCCACACTGCTTTTACTAATTCTGTCTTCCCCCTCAGTTATACCTCTAATCAAATCCAGCACTTTAACACCCTCTTTTATCTTCTTTCTCTTGTATGCCATGCATCTACTATTCTTCGTCCCTCATTTCTTTCTATTAATTTTTGTATCCTATGTATTTCTTACTCCATTCTGCTTCCACGTACATTTCTTTTTGATATCATCAGTCATACCTCTCAGCTGTCATTGAGTTTACAGAACATCTCTAATACTGCCTCATATTTTTTAAATTTTTTCCACAAAATTTTTGATCCTCTAGTAAATCACTAAAGATTGCAATCAGTAGACGGCATGGAAGAAAAAGAGGATGAGAATTACGATACTCCATTCAAAAATGAGCAAGACCGTAAGTAAAGTATTTTGGTTTGATGGTGGAATGAGTAGTTTGTAACGCATAAAGGAAGTGGATGATAGTGAATTGAACCTCTTTGCAAATAACAAAGAAGTGGAAAAAATGGCAACTGATGGTCTGGGGTTCAAAACTGCAACATTATAAGTACATGTCACTTCAAAGGCCAGACAAAGTTTACAGTGAACACCTTTGCAAATAATAGCTCAGGGATGTATATGGTAGGAGAGGTAATTGCCAGAAGTAATGACAAGTGAAATGATTTGGGAACAGTGGTAACACCAAAAATGAATCATTCTGGGCAGAGACTGATTCCAAGTACACCTATGGTCCTCAGAATAGTAAGAATGAAAGTAAAGTCCAAACTCAAGTACTTCAAAGTATTCCCTTTACTCTCAGGTACAACAATATCAACATTAGTATATGAAGTCAGAAGGGATGGGGGATACAGCCCAACATGTTGAGGGATACACAGGGGCTCCAGATCCCTCTGTAAAATGTTTTAATGGAACTATAGCAAGGTTTGAGAATCACTGCATTTCTCTGGTAATCTTTTATAGTTGTGAGACTCTTAATTGTGGGCCTCACACTTGTGATAAGCAGACACAACAAACTGTGTAACTAGTGGCAAAGACAAACAAGTTGATGTGATATCCAATTGCTTTGCCGTGTATACAAGGCTATGAACTGTAGCAGTGAATTCTCTAGCACAGCTTTCTATAATCAATTCACCTTAGTATTGAAAACCTTTTTTGTCTAGTAACTTAATCAGTGCCAGTGACAAGGGCTTGGTTTCTTCCTTTCAGAACCAGCATTACAGCACCAGCTAGTAGAATTAAGCTCAGTGCTGCCATATAGAGTTTTGACATATTGTGTGGGAGTGGGGGCTTCTCTATAGCCAGTCTTGACCCACTTTAGGTCTTTGCTATTCCAATGGTCCCTCACTTTTTGCACTGCAGCATTTCTTGATTCTACTCATCTTCAGTCCACATGATTGTGCCATTCATCGGTGAAAAGAGAGTGTCCCTTATTCATATCTCAGAATGGAACAGTTTACTTTATTTTATGCTGCCCATGACATGAAGTGGGACAATTACTTGAAAATGCTGGAATGGATTTTAAGCAGGTAGCACAGTCATAGAGTTGCACTGTTCCACATTAATAAGCATCTTCTTAAAGTACTGAAGAAATGATAACATTATGGCATTTCCTCAAGATCAAAATTATTACAGCTGGAGACATGATCCTTGACCCTGGTCCATTCCCATCTACATACAGCTGTGGATCAGGAGCAAATGGCCTTTTAATAGTATGACATGCCATAGAGTCGAGGGATCAAGTCTAGTCATGAATTGTAATGATGTCAAACGTAAGTGGGGCCTTCTTGATTAAGTAGCACAGGTTAACGTGTCCATGTCCGCCTTCACTTAAATGTGGCTGAAAGATGAACTATATGTTGGTGTATGTGTGCCCACCACGTTCCTGGACAACAGACCTGGGCTAATTGCTGGGTTGAGGTTGTATTATATTACTTGTAAAAAAACAGTTCTAAAATTCATCTTCTTAAAAAAAATACTTCACCCACACATCACTTGTGTCAGAAAAGATCCGCTCTAGTAAATACAAAAACCCACTTTCCTCCAGTAGATAAACTCTCTTAACTGGAAACCTATCTTAAGGCACTCTGATTTCACTGTAGCCTTGAATTTGCTTCTGTAATTGCTAGTTCCAGTTTGGATAGGATCCTGCCCTAGAGACACAGGAAATTGAAATTCCATATCTGTCCATGACTAAGTTCCAATTAAGGGAGAGGGACAATGGTTAATATGAGACATGCATTTAAGTAAAAGCAAATTTAGAATAAGCGAGAAAAGCCATTTGCAAATCATACGGTTGAAAAATAGGAAAGAATATTGCAGTCAAGCTCTACAATGGACTTAGGCAAGTAACATATTGCAATTGACAGGAACAGAAGAATGGAAAGAGAGTGATTGGAAATAGGACAAGTGGAAGGACACAGTAGGAGAGGTTGAAGATAAAGGTAGAGAACAGGGAGAAAATAAAAAAAGGTACAAGTGGGTGCAGAAAAAAAGAAGTGCAGAGGAATGGAGGGGAAAAATGAAGAAGATGGATACATTTATTTAATGGATAAATAAAGTAAAATAGTTGAAAATGGAAAGAGACAATGATAGAGAAGGAAATTATGTAATGTCAGATGGAGGCATTTATATTTTGTAGTATTTGAGAGCATTTCTGCTTTTTTTTTAACTTACAAGCAACATTTGTCTCTTTTTTCCCAGATTATCCTTCTACATGGTAACATTTACCTCATTTTATTAAAAATTAAAACAACACTGACCCCCAGGATTGATTCCTGATATGCCAACTGAGAACATACTGAAACTGTAGGAATGTGAATGATATGTAACCTTGAAAGTTCAACCCTATGGGTAGGTACTAAATCATGTAACCCTGAAAGTCCAACCCTATGGGTAGGTACTAAATCATGTAACCCTGAAAGTCCAACCCTATGGGTAGGTACTAAACCGTGTAACCCTGAAAGTCCAACCCTATGGGTAGGTACTAAATCGTGTAACCCTGAAAGTCCAACCCTATGGGTAGGTACTAAATCGTGTAACCCTGAAAGTCCAACCCTATGGGTAGGTACTAAATCGTGTAACCCTGAAAGTCCAACCCTATGGGTAGGTACTAAATCGTGTAACCCTGAAAGTCCAACCCTATGGGTAGGTACTAAATCGTGTAACCCTGAAAGTCCAACCCTATGGGTAGGTACTAAATCGTGTAACCCTGAAAGTCCAACCCTATGGGTAGGTACTAAATCGTGTAACCCTGAAAGTCTGGTTACACAGCCAGTTACTAAATTAGTTAATCCTGAAAGTGTTGTCATACATAATGTCACATATTATTATACCATATGGAAAATCTTTTTATCCAATAAACGATTCAGGGAGTGATAGGAAATCTGAACAATATCATGCTTGCTTGTTTAGTAGAACTACTAGACATAGACATAAGGAAAATGCAAGTCATTGCTCTACCCTCCCTGCAGAAACCACTCTAGAACATTCCATTTCCATATTGGCAGAAGCCAACTTCCACGTCAGGAAGGTGTGTTCTCTCCAGATTCAGTACAACCCAAGCCACTTGGCATCTATCATTTCTTAAGTTAGTTCCCTCAAAAGCAGTCCATTATTCCACATGGTCAGTCTGTCCCTTATGATGGGGATTACCCACTGTACTGAAGCATACCCTGCTAATTCTGTTTCTGAAAGTCCCCACTCCAAAAACTGTGCAAAACTGCAGACCATCAGTGATATGTGGCTCTTAGCTAAGCTTTTGGAAAAATCATGTATGCTAAGGCTGCTGAACAGTTAGACAAATCAGAACTCCTCTCTTACAATAAATACAAATTCAGAATTTCAGGAAGGATTACAAATCACTTATAACCATCTGCAGCGTGACCAGCTTAATCCACAATATCCATGACCAAATGACCAAGTCCATATATGTAGACTTAAATGGGCACTTGAATCTTTTAACCACTCAAACATCCCATAAAAATAATAATAGTAAAAAATATGATTTTTTTATTTTAAATTTGTTAAAAAGTGGGTAGAACGCTGATCCCAATGGACCTATTTCAGTCTCAGCCCAGGGAAAGCACAATAATTACATGATATTTTATACAGACTGAATAACAAAATGCAATATATCCATATATTGTATACAAAATTAATATCATAGTTGGCTTGAGGGAATAAAGGCAATAGACATTATATACTGAGTGTGTGAAAAACCACTATATATATATATATATATATATATATATATATATATATATATATATACACATACAGTACATACATTATACATAGAGTGGACATCAGAGTTGGTGTGCTGAAAGAATCACAATCGAAAACAGAGCCAGAGCGAGGTATGTAGATGGAAGAAGTAAATGAGAAGGTTACGTTATATGACCAGAGAGATAGCAGTTGCATTTTCCTAGAGTCTTGAAATTTGCTTTTATTTGTGAATGGAAAATGGGGTAAGAGAAAAAAATCTTTAAGAAAAGAAAGGAGAGAGTCCCACATTTTGAGACCAAGAACTGAGAAAGAATGGTCTATGCAGCGAAGCCTGGTTTGTAGGGTTTGAAGGAGAGTACATGAGTGGTTAAGATGTCTTGGGTTGTATATTGCTACATCTCTGAATAGTCTGGAACCTAGTGGAGGGAAGGTGTCTTTCTTTGTAAGTTTAAATAGTTGAGAGGCAAGTAGAAACTCAACACATTGTTTTCACAGGTAGCCAGGTATGGCAACGGTTTTGCAGTGGTGTTCATTTCTTGGAGAGAGGGTGATAAATCTGCAAATGGCATATGAAATGAACTGAATGGTGGATGCATTTCTTTTATAAGTTGCAGCAACTAACAGGAGACAGTATTCTTGCTGATACCTTTACTTATGGCATTTCTGCAGGGTCTGAATAGATGAAGGAAGATCCTATTAGCCCAGAATCGGAGAGAGTTGATCGTGTGTGTGTGTGTGTGTGTGTGTGTGTGTGTGTGTGTGTGTGTGTGTGTGTGTGTGTGTGTGTAAATAGAGTTGGAAATTTAGGAAGGGCTCAAACCAAATCCCTAAGTATTTGAATGAAGTGACATTTTGAATAGTGTTACTAAGATGATCAAGGATTTTAGAGTCCTGGAGATAGAAGTGAGCTTTTGCTTAGTGCCAAAAATAATTGTTTTTGGGAAATTTAGTAATAATTTTTTATCACTAACCCATTGAATAGAGGCATGTAAATCAGCCTGAAGCTCAAGAGAAAAGAAAGTGCGTTTGTAGAGTGAAGTAGGACCATGTTATCAGCATAAAGCAGGAGAGGAAGCTGGATGAGTGAAAGGAAAGTTTGTTAATGGAGACAGAAAAGATGAAGAGGTACCAGAATAGATCCGTGAGGGACATCTTTCTGCAAAGGGAATGATGTAAAGGTTAATTAATTGAAATTAAGTGAGAAGTGGCAGCTAGAGATGTTTTGAACCAGGGCAGTGTGTCATAACTAATGCCCATTTCACTGAAATGGTCTAGGAGAACTAAATGACTGACAAGATCAAAGGCTCAGTTGAGGTCAATAGAAATTGCTGCAGTAATTACGCCTTTGCATATTCCAAGAAAAATGTTGTTTTTGAGTGTTCAAATAGCTGCGGACTTACTGCAAGTAGACCAAAAGTGAGTTGCAAATAAAGTAATTTTTCCAGAATCTTTCCTAGAGTAGAGAGAATAGAAATGGGATGAAATTCTGATGGATTGGTGGAAATGGGCTTCTTATGGACAGATTTTACAATGGCATTCTACAAGATATTAGACATAATATTGAGTAATACACAGGTTGTAGATGTGTTTCAATGGGGTTATGATGTCTCTACAGAGATAAATAAATCATGGGTGAAGGTTGTCAGTACCAGGTAGGCTATCAAGTTTAATCTGTTCAAGCAGAGGGTAGATTTCCTTAGATGTGATAGTTCTGAAGTAGAATTTAAGGATGTATGAAGGGGAGGTGGGAGTGTCAGATGCATTTTGGGATTGGCTAGAGAAAGGGCTGGAGAGGGTGCTGAAATGAGAAAGAAAATCAGAGGCAGAAAGGTGAGAGGATGCAGAATTCATTTATTTATTTATTTGACATTTGTTGACTGGGCCAGTACCCTTTTTCAGGAGAGGCCTGGGGAGAAAAGCCCTACAGTACAATTAAACAATTCATGGAGGGAAAGCTCTTCCATCCTGTAAGACAGCTGACCTTTTCACATAAGTTTTTGGGTTATTTTATTAGTGAGGTTTGGTATGATTCCATCAAGTAACCATTAAGATGGTATATAGCAGTTTGGCAAGGTTGGCTAAATGGCTGTTTAAAGTAGTAGGAAGTGATTTACAAGAATGCCATGCCTTGTCTCTGAACTGTAGAAGAACTTTAAGTGCATAGGTTAATTAGCTTTTAGTTTTAAGTTTGCATACATAAATATACACACACACATATATACTGTATATATATAAACACACACACACACACATATATATATATATATATATACATATATATATATATATATATATACATAGGCGGCCTTAGGCATAGGCCAACTAGGCGGCCGCTCTAGTAGGGGCACTTTTCCAGTATTTATTTGGTGTAGCTAGACCAGGATGGGGGCACCAGGTGTTGTGGTGGAGGGCGCCATGGAGCCCTTTTGCCTAGGGCACCAGCTGACCTAAGGCCGCTCCTAATATATATATATATATATATATATATATATATATATATATATATATATATATATATATATGGGACTGGGGGTTGGGCCAGTTAGATGTCTTAGTGATGGGACAATTAGGGTTGAATGGTTTAGTAATTACCTGTATCTGGTGATGATACACATGACTAATACTCTGCTAAGTAGTTGGATTGCATGCTGGAGGTACTGGGTTTGAAACTCCACCATTCTCTTTGTCTAGAAGTTAGCAGTGGAACAAAGCTATAAGCTTTTCCCTGTGCCAGTGGTACTGGGTTTGAATCTTTCAACTTTCATTTACCTGCTGTACGACTTTAAACAACACAGTGCTTTGGGATAAATTGAAATGTGCGACAGACTCCTTAACAGTGTCATGGACTGCATGTACACTACCAGTAACTACCCATGAATGTGCGTCAGGCCTTTCAGTGATGCCTGAATTAATAACTACCTCTGCAGTAGGGCTTTCAGTGTTGCATATGATACACATTCCTCCACTATCACTAGATTCTCTGCTGTGATCTGTTAGGAGTCAGTAGTGGAGATCAGTGTTGTTTTCAATTTTTATTAATATTCTTAGTACATACCTCTCAACTATCCAGATTTTTATCTCATATCATTAGTCTTTTCTTCATAAACTGTAATAATGACATACATTTGAGTTTCAGACTTTATATCCTTCAGAAAAGGCAAGTAAACACAAATCCTGTTAACCTAGCAACTTTCTAAGTGTTTAAAAGCAGTATTTAAAATGTGTTCCTATTTTCTGAGCTTCTGTCCTCCTATTATTGTAGACATTGTCCAGATTTCTAATGAGAGTTATGCTGAAGTTCATCCTGAGCTAAATGTTATCATGTAGGTGAATGATCTGATCCTGATGAAAGGTGTCTAAAGCTACTAGAACATGCAATACCATCTGCAGAAATGCTTTATAAACTGCTCAGTAGCTTCAGGAAAATATATCAATAATAAACTCAAAGAAAAATAATTAAATGCTGTTCAAGACACCACAAAGTTTAAGTTACAGAGATACTTTCAGACTAGTTGCCCTTAACAGTTTCAAAGCGCATGCAGAAATGGGTGCTAATGATGCAATGAAGTAACTTCAAGCCCATTGCAGACTTAGCAGGTTTCTCCCTTTTGAGATGAGCAGAACAGTTAGAATAGGTGAAATGATATCCAGGTTAGAATACACACACACTGAACGTCTTCCATAATACCAACAACATGCAGAAGTCAGGTAACACAATCTGCACAACCTGTAAGTTCATCTATGTATCAAAGTCCAATGCGCATCAGTATCTCCCTATGAAAAAAGTCAGTTGGCTTCTCATTATGTTTCTTTTCACACTCCATCTACCCATATTAGCCTTTAATATTCTATGCAAGGTCGGCCGCAGTGGTGCAATGGTTAGCATCGTCGACTCATAGCAAGAGAGACTCTGATTTGATTCTCGGCTGGTGTGCCTTCTGTGTGGAGTCTGCATGTCCTCCCTGCAGTCAAGTGAGTTTTAAAGACATGCAGTAGGTGCACGCGTGTGTGCACCTTCTGTGAAGGTTGGGTGCTGGACTGGCAACATGACACCATAAAAACACCACTGCCAATCAATCTGCGGACCTGTGACCCACTGTGGTGACCCCTAATGGGAGAAGCCAAAAGACATTTTTTCTTACTGAATACTGACACCCCCCCCCCCTCAGTTGATAAACACATTCGAAATGACCACACTACATTATGCTCTGGGAGCCCACAATGGCAATTCAAACTAGAAAGAGTTGTATTTGACCTCATTGTAGTTAAATAAATTCACTAAAATATCACTTTGTACAGTTGCCTCAACAGGTAAGAGATGTGTAAAACCTGTCCCTCATTAAATCTAAGCTGTGGGACAATGTCCCTGCTATAGTGACAGCAGCTTTGGGATCTGCAATGCTACTAAACCACATCCCATTAATGACTAACTGAAAAATGATGTATTGAGTATATCTGGCATAGCTTAGTGGTAAATCACTTTGTCTATCGTGTGCAGGGTCCTGGGTTCGAGCCTTGCAGAGGCTGTTTATTTAGGGTGGGAAGTTGGCATAATGGTTAAAGTGTTTACCTTACAGGCACAAGGTGCGGGGTTTGATTCTGACATGGGATAATTGGCTAGGCTTATAATAGCCCACATGGGCAGTTAGCCTAGTACTAATCTATGAACTTATGAGAGTAGTATCTTAAGTAACACTAACCACACAGTGTCGGTGACATTAATTATTTTCATCTTTTGCCCAACTCTATTAATTGTCTGCATAGTTGGTATTTTATGCTATAGTCAGCGACCATGTACTTATGTTATGTTGAAATGGGCTGTGTTGTTGTTGTTTGTCTTTCGGCTTTTCCCGGTTAGGGGTCGCCACAGCGCAACTCCGGTCCGCTAATGATTGGCAGTAGATTTTCATGAACACCAAGGTGCCAGCTCGATATTCAACCTTCTACGAAGGCACACCCATTTACGCATGTCTTTCGAATGCCCATCCAACCATGGGAAGGACATGTAGACTCCACACAGAAGGCCCTCCCCGCACTCTAGTCGAGAATCGAACGGGAGAACCTCTTGCTGTGAGGCAACAACGCTACTGCTGCACCACTACGGCATTCTTTAAAATGTGTAGCTGTCAAGTTAAAATTTCCTTGAATTTGTATGTCCAAAAATGCCCTTTTAGGACTATCAGCTGAGTGACATGTTGTAATATTAGTATTTGTAACTTTGTGCCTTTGGTCCAGTCCATGGTTGAAATTTGGCCAGCACACCCAGATGATTAAAAAAAAAAAGCAGAAAGAAAGAAGCAAGCAAACAAGCAAGAAACAGACTAAATAAATTGCAAGGGAGTGAAGTCAAAGGGTCTGTTATCGATACTGTCTTTGTACATCTGGTAAAGCCAATGAGTATTGAATGCAATTCTGGAGGTAGGGCTACATTAGCAAAACAATATTGCAATTATTTACAGTATAGTTATGATGTAATACAATTCATACATTTTCTTACAAAACTCTAATATGGTTACATCAGCAATACAAACCTGTAACCAAGAAAATTATATGTTGGTTAATGTACACAAAGAATGAGACCCTTTATATAGGAAATAATATTTTAATGCATGGAGATTATAGTGTGTGTGTGTGTGTGTGTGTGTGTGTGTGTGTGTGTGTGTGTGTGTGTGTGTGTCTTTTGCTTTTTTTCAGAATGGTCTCTTTTTTTTAAATGATTGCATTGCAGCTCTATCGAGTTTGAGATACTATCCAATACAACAGTTCTAGTCACTGAACTGCAGTGAGACCCTAATCCGTTGACCAGAAAGGGTAGCATGGGACAGTGCAGGGCATATCCAAGCTAGAAATGTTGACAGTCTGTTATAAATCCCAGTAGGTGCACACCAGGACAGAGCATACCTGTATTCAGTGTTCCAGGTAATTTACCCACATAATTTCTATCACATATGTCTGCTTACATCACCATCAGGATAACAGCACATAACCTGTGACTGGATCCAGGGTGCCATGTTTTTCTTTGGGCCTGTTGTATTGTTCTGGATTACAACTGACTTTGAATGTAAGTATGCAGTCCGCATAAGATACAGATACTTCTATTTTACTGAGGTATACCATTCTGAGAAAATGTTTTAAAATCATTATGCTGGAATGCAAGATTTGAATGAATTATTAATATTATTTATCATTTTTGTTATGTATATTTCCCTGCCTGTTATCAAAGTCAGTCATACTGGATTATTCTACTACACCTGTTCCATGCAACAGCATCTCATTTTCCGAACTCTTTTTCAGTAATCTTAACCTTGCAAATGAGAGAGAGAAAAGTGTGTGTGTCCTGTGGCACTGGAAATTGGACACTGGGAAGGCAAGTTTTATTTTTTGTCAAGTACCTTCTGTTCATTTAGCCTGATATCTACTCTATAAACACTGGTTCTTGTAAAAGTAGTCCCGCTTTGCCAGGTGTTCTGCTTCTAAAACTGGACATCTACAATGAAAGTCAAACCTTGATGTGAAGGGATCTTCGTGACTTCAGTGTTTTATTTTATAAAGTATGAGTTTTATTTAACAAAGCCTATTTATTTACCTCAGTTCCAGCTTTCTAAATATTATTAGACTGGTTTAGACAAAGGGTCCTCAGTTTCTCTAAAATCAATGACAGGTTTGTGTTTATTTAAATGGTTCATACATATATCTCCCCCTCTTCACATCTGTTCCTTTTGTTTCTGGTTTTCCATCTGTATTTATAATTAATAAAAACAATAAACCTTTTCTGTAAACATTCCTTTTTCTGCAACGATTTGCTGTTTTTCTCTCCCCCCCTTCTTTGTTTTCCCTACAGTCTCTCTGTGTCTAATTGTTGCCACATCTGATAGCTACCACTCATGATGTCAACAAAGCCATGATTAGTGACATAACCGCTCTATTTACATTAAATATGCGACAAGGCAGCAGGCAGACAACCCTCCTTCTCTCTCTGTCTCCTCATAATGGCATAACAAAAAGGCAGAAGAAATCGGCTTTCTTTATAAGAAAGGAAAACCATTTCACCTTGAAGCTACAACCACTGCAGACCTCAGCTGCGGGCAACAGACACAAGTTTAAATCCTGTAGGCAGAAGAAAAGAGGTAAGAAAAAATAAGTTTCTACTTAAGGAAACGGCAACCAGAAAGATATTTATCTGCGTGCTGTAGTTTTTTTCCATTATTTCTTTTGACTTGGAGCCTGCCCAATCAAGGCAGTGACAGGAGTGCCAAGCGGCTCACAGAACAGAACACCTCTCTCTGCTTTTACTAATGAGGGCACAAGGAAAAAGCAAAGCACAAAGAAAACAGATGGAGGAGAGGGAAAAATTAAGAGCTGGGATTGTTCTGGTCAGCTGGTGCTCCGGCCAGAAAGGAAGTTTAATGTTCTTTTGCAGCAGAAAGGGCGGGAGGAGAGGGTGGGGGTGGGGTAGGGGTGGATGCATTTTGTTTTTTAACAGGAGGGATGTATTTCAAGGCTGATAATCAGATCAGTGACACAGGAGAGGGATTTGTTTTAAAGAGCCAAGTCTTTTTTTTATTTACAATTTCAGATCTTTTTCTAGAATGCTATTAGCACTAGCTTTTTACTAGTATTAGATCCGGACTGTGTATACTGGACATTGGAATAGAAGGAGCAGTGCCCAGCATCTGAACTGCAGCTCACTGAAAATGATAAAAGCCATTTGGCTTTTGCTACAAGTATGGGTCAGAGTCTGTGGGGCTGAGATCTAAGGTCTTATAGCTTATTTTTGGAGCAGTGATCCAAACATAACAAGTTAATATTGCATGTGACATAAGTTTTCAGGTCTCAGCTTTATACTCGGATATGAAAATCAATATTGAAAACCTGCAGAAAAGAAAAGGTGAAAAAATTGCGTCTGTCAGCTTTTACATTTAAGTAACAAATATTCAAGATTTCTGTACCTTCTTGCCTGAAATGTAATATTAGGCCTCGGTGCACGGAATACTTTGAACACATGCACCAAGGGTCATTGCAAACGGTGAATTAAGAGAGCTTTAAATTCTGAATTGTGTTATCCCACCTTCAAGTAAGGTACCCTCATAGATATATAGATATATATATATATATATATATATATATATATATATATATATATATATATATATATATATACACAAGTAAATAACAGGATCAAGGACTTGCGCTGTCAGGTCCAACACTGGATATCCTCTACATATTGCCCACTTATGTGAAGCAGCAACAGATTTGCCCCCCCCCCCCCATAAAGGGTATTGGGACTATATTCATCATATCTCACTCTTCCTGCTGTCTGGAGAAGAGCAGGTGAAACATTAGCATTCTAGTTATTTCAAAATAGGAATTGTGATCACTAGAGGTAATTATCAAACAAAATAACCCACTTTCACATTATGATTGAAAGGCATCCCTAACTGGATATGAAAGGCAGGTTCGTTTGAACGTAACACACCAAAACAGTGCCCCTTCAGAAGAGGGCAGGCACAGAAAGTGTAGCACTGCACTCTTTACCCAAACTAAACTACCATGTTGGTAACCTAGGGAATTAGCGACAATACGAAGTGGCACCTAGAAGACAGCATGTCACCATACTACTGAAGGGACCTGCACAAAACCTCAAAGCTCATTCTTACTTAAAAAAAAAAAAAAAAAAAAAAAAAAAAAATGAAAAAATGAAAAACTCTGTTTCAAAACAAAGACCAGAAAGGGAGTGATCAGAACAAGTAATTAACAAACTTTAAAAAATAGTGTCTGTTTTCTGTATGTAAAGGTTAGAATTACTAGACACATTACCACACATGCACACACATGTTGGCACACCACAAATTAGGATCACCCCTATTAGATACAATAATATGTACATGTACTGCTGCCCATATTATGACGTATTAGACAAGACCTGAATAGGTGAGCTATGTGATGCCCTCATCTCTGTGAAAAAGTCCTTTCCCTTTATCAGGGAGGGTATATAACCAAACACTTTTGTTTCCAGAGAATTCTTCAAAGTTAGTGATTTACCAAACACTTCTTAGCACAGAGGGATCTAAGTCTGACTATGGCCCAGCTGACCTGGGTTCAGTTACCAGCTCAGATGCCTAACAGAGTGACAGAGGAGGTTAGGCAGTTACACAGGTGTTACCATTTACAATTCTTCATGGAGGGTGGGGATGTTGTGCGAAGGGGTGAAGCTTAAGAGGGATAAGGTAGTGAGCATGGGTGAGTTCCACTGGAGGTGGGCAATACACCACAACCTCCAACTGCATCCCTGCCTCTTGAGCATACTACATAACTGCAATGGGAAAGGGGGTTAGTGAGTAGGGCAAAACCAAATCCTCCAAACACGTCCACAGTACCTTTTAATATTATATTATTAAACTGCATTTCTATGTAGTCATGCCAAGTATGAGACAGTCCTGCAAACCTCAAAGATTAATGGCAAGAGTGAAAAATCATCTCAAGGGGCCATAAGGGCAGAAAACTCACCTACATGAATGGATTTCATAATATTGTAGTTAAGAAGTGGATGACCATGGTGTGAGCACTGGGTAGGAAGTATACCAGTATACAACCCCCGACTTAGTGCTGGGATAACACTAGTATACAACCCCTGACTTAGTATTGGGATAGCAAAGTATCCCAGTATACAACCACTGACATAGTGCTGGGATAGCAAAGTATACCCGTATATAACCCCTGACTTAGTGTTGGGATAGCAAAGTATACCAGTATACAACCCCCGACTTAGTCCTGGGAAAGGGATTTGCAGTATGAGTTTCTTGCTGTGACTCCTTATGATAAAAGTATTGTATGGTGTACCCCAGTGTACCCCAGCAAGTCACAGTGGTACATGCATTTCATGGCATGATATGTCCCATTGTCTGAATGTGATGTGCAGATTTCATGGTACAGTACATTGAAGTGTGACATGTGATGTAACAATTTCATAAAATTGACTGACTTACAGTGACGGAATGAAGTCATGATGTGTGTAGTCCCCCGTGGCTAACTGTGATGTTAGCATTTCATGGTATGGCATATTTCAGAGAGTTTGGTGTAAGAATTTTATGGTATGGTATATCCCAGGGGACACACAGTGTGATGTTAACAATTTCATGGTGCAATACTTCCTGGTGACTGTCTATGATATATGGGTTTCATGGTATGTAATATAAGGATTTCTTGGTACCGAATGTCCCTGTGACTCATTTTGATGCAAGGATTTCATGGTACTTTTTGAAACAAAGTCTCAGTGTGATGTAAGGATTTTGCTGTACAGTGTTTCCTTGTAATGTACTGTGATAAAAAGGCTTCATGGTACAGTATATTCTAAAGACTCACTCTGATGTAAGGATTTCATGGTTTGTCTCTGCACGTCTATATGATATAAGAATTTCAAGGTATGGCACGTCCCTTTATTGTGTCTCACTGTGATGTAAAGGTTTCATGGTATAGCTTGTCCCACAAACTCACTGTTATGTGTGAATTTTATGGCAGACTATCACTATGTATCTTACTGTGATATAAGGGTTTTATAGTAAGTTTGCATACCTCACAACATGTTAGAGAAAGAAATCTGGACAAAGCTAAAAAGAATGGGGGGAGACCCAAAAATAGGGACATTTTTTTTTTAAATATTGCTGTTATAAACTTAGAAAGTTGATAGAGTGGTAAGTTTTGCATTAGCATGCATTTTCTGAAACATATGATATCTGACATTCAAATGTATGTTATTATTTGACTTCAATCCTCAATG